>NC_071256.1:7358229-7643229 GCF_023375685.1 Ictalurus furcatus
CGAGGAATTATGGAAATCATATGACTACTACAAATGTTTTTGGGCAGCCCTTAAAAAATGAGAGGCCTGACAAAATCTACAAAATCTCCGAGCAAATCATTATTGTTCATATTCAGTTTCGATATCTTCATGTAAAACACACAACGAAAAAAAAGAAGAAGAAGTAAATGATTAAAAATAATACTACCGCCTTTTTGTGTGTATTTTTTTTAATAGAATTTGTGAGCATTTGAACCTTTATGCATGCTGCTGATTGTTTTAACAGTGTAATGGATTATTTAGGGAATAGATTCAGTGTGTATCCGTGTGTATCGTCCATCCATTCAACTCTTGAAGTTTTAATAGCAAAGCTTCCTTATATATATATATATATATATATATATATATATATATATATATATATATATATATATATATATATAGTTATTTATTTCAAACAGGATAACAATATCTGATTATTAATAAACAACAAGTTTGCTGAAATATTTGGCAGATCTATGAAGCTGAGATTCATGTAAGGTCCTTATGTAAGTACAGTACATTTGGCCTAAAAGCTCGTGCAATAAAAGCAGGGTTATTTCCTGATCGTGTGACCGTGCAGAATGCTGCACGAGGACAAGTTCACTGCGCAATGCGTGGCTGAGACAGATTTAATCATTATTGGAAAATGGTTTTATCCAGAAAAAAGTTCTTACCCAGATTTGGGTGTCTGGCCGCGCCGGTCGGCCCTGCAGACTGCAGACTATGAAGCACCGAGCCGTCGAAATGGGACGCGGCCCACGTTCCCCCGACGCTGGGACTCACATAGGCGGGATAGGGAGCGGGATAGGACGAGCCCAGGCCGCGCGCGCTGTAATGGTCCCGTCCGTTTGCCGTGACGTTCAACGGGCTCGTCGTGTAAGTGGCGCTTTCCCTTGCGCCCGAGCTCATGGGCGTGCTGGAGAACGTGAAGCGCGGAGACACCGGAGAATGATGCGCCCCGGTCGTGTTGTACGACGCCACGGGGTCCGAGCCCGGTTGAGCCCAGGCTGAGTGACTCGATGCCGGGTTGCTCTGCTGGGACGCGGCGCTGTGCGGCTGCAGGTACGGCAGCGCGGGGATCACCGGGGCGACGCGCGTGCTCGGCACGTACACCGGCGACGCAGCGTTGTGCATGAAACTCGGCTCGTAGGAACCCGGGTTCGTAGCCATGCTTAGACCCTGATACATGTCCGTGGTGCGCTGTGGACGAGCTGAAGGTGATAATCCGGAACCGCAGTGTGTAGAGCTGCAGACTGATTACCTGGGACTTTCTCTTCCCCGGGACATTTCACTGCGCCACGGGGTTCAGGAATCTCTACCTGTTCAGGAGGAAGGAGGGAGAGCGCGGAGTGGGGATGGAGTGAGAGAACGTGGATTGGGGTGGAGAAATCTCTCTCTCTCTCTCTCTCTCTCTCTCTCTCTCTCTGTCTCTCTCTCTCTCTCTCTCAAGTTTTAACACTGGTGTTTCTACAACTTTTACTGATTTCTCCGCCCTATGCAAATTTCTTAACCAACAAACTGTAAATAAAATACATCTTCAGTACTCCACTGGCACTGGACTGATCTGTACTGAAGTTCTGCCTGATGGTCATTTACTTCTGAAATTCTTCTGTAGCCAACATGGTTCTTAAATCTTTCAGCCTTTTTTTTTTTGCGTAAGATTAGAGTTGGTTAGATTTTTGGATCTCTCTTGAACCTACAGAATGTCGTGGCGGATTTGACAGGAAGATCGTGCTTTCTTATCAGAGCTGACTTTTAGAAAATCACAGAATGAAACGCAATACATTTACATGTGCACGCTTTTCTTAAAATAGGCTACAACATGGGGGTATAATAGGACTGTAAAATACAAATGACTTCAGGCCATGTTTAAAAATATTTAAAGAGAATATAAAAAAACATTTATTATTATTATTATTATTATTATTATTATTATTATTATTATTCATCTTATTTTTCTTATTATTATTGATTCAATTAATTAATCAGAACATTAACAATACATGTACATTTTCGTTTATGATTTAAAATAATTTTATATATATATATATATATATATATATATATATATATATATATATATATATATATATATATATATATATAACGAGTTGATATAGTATATATAACGAGCCTACAGTAGGGGAGGTTATGCTACTAATTCACTAAATCGAAAATCCTAGCGTAACATGTAACTACAAAGTGAACAATTAATTCCAAAAAACAGAAAAATGGTTTTATGATTACATAATACTGCTAAAAATGTTCTAAAATATCTAATAATGCACAATAATCATGAATATATTTTGTTCACTATTAACAAACATCCTCATACTACTACTACTACTACTACTACTACTACTACTACTACTACTAATAATAATAATAATAATGAAATAATAATAGGAAAAATAAGAGTGAGAATGAGAAGAACAGCAACAGCAAAAACAATAGCAACAACATCGATAATAAGAATAATAAGAATAACAACAACAGTGATGATGATGATAACAGCAACAAGAATACTACTACTACTACTACTAATAATAATAAATAATAAATAATAATAAGTAGTAGAAGAAGAACAACAACAGCAATGATGATGATGATGACGACGACAACAACAACAACAACAACGTAATAATAATAATAATAAGAGGAAGAACAAGAAGAAAAAGAAGGACGATGATGATAGCAAAAATGACAACAACAACAACAATAATAAATTAAAATAGAAAATGATGATGATTATTATTATAATAATTATTATTATTATACTGTTGAATATTCAGTCACTTCTGTAAAGTGGTTTGGAAAATCAGGAATGATGGATGGTTGTACTTATTTCTGAAGGCCGTCTCGCGACCCCACTATTGTCCAGTTCTGAGTGTGTCGGAAGTCTTGATGTTGTTGTTGTTGTGGACAGATTTATAGCTAATAGCCTGCATCCTAAAAACAGGGTTTCTCAAACTTTTTTGCTGCTATAAAATCAATTCCACAAACCTCCACAATGTTTACTTTATTAAAATAATGCAACTAACCAAATATTAAGCTCATATACAATAATCCAAATATCTAATATTCTGGTTATTTACTTGAGCTATAAAGTTTTTTTAAATTCCTGAACTTTCTATCAACAGAACACATTAGGGTTGAAGTTGGCACTATTTATAGACCTACTTGGTTTTGAGGTTTGGATTAAACCAATGTAATTTCAAGTGACCAGTCAAAATAATAAGTATAAGAGCTTAATATTACACATAATAGAAAACAAATCAGGTGCCTCCAGGCACCACTTTGAGAACCACTTTTGAGCCTTGAATTTTTCATTATCTCTCTGCTTACCTGAGCACCAATAACCCTTGATATCTTAAAATATATTCATGGAGAAAAAAAAAGAACACAAACACCTGTAAGCTATTATCTCATATTATTTGGCTTTGCACTGTTTTTGGTACTTTCAGTAGGTGCAGTAGCTTGATTTTCAAAAACTAAAACTGGTCATATTTTCTGTCTGTGTTTGGCCATGTTTGGACCAGAGCCTTGGCTTGTGTCCACTCCAGTGAGAGAAAAGCTGAACAGAGGAGAATAAGCAAGACTCTCCATATCTTCATTTGCTTCTCTTGGTCTCCGTCTCCATCTCCTAAAAACCACGGACTCCCTGGGTTCTACTCCCTGCTGTCTGACACACAAGGACACAGCGATGCCACGAGGCTCTGTGATGCCAATCAGATAAACCAACAACCAAGAGAGCATAAGCTTGAGAGGAACACTATCTTGTCCATTCAAAAAGAAAGGTTTCTGTTGATCCAGAAATGACCTCATGAAGGTTATGTGCTTCAGGGAGTTGTTCTGGAATGGAAGGTCATTTAAAAATGATCATTATAATGAATTATTATAAATAATTCGGTCAGTATATGAAATAAAATCCTGTGGTCACTCTCCTTCAATGTTAAAATGCAAGGTGTGGAAAGTATATTAGTATATTACAGCAAGTGTTCCTGTTCTGTCACACACACACACACACACACACACACACACACACACACGCATACACACACAGGAAACACATCCTACATTATTTTCAAGTTTCGTGATTTACTTGTGCCCCCTTCCCCTATTAGCTCTTAGTGAAAGATTCATTTGCACAATATTACCCTAATGGAAATGTAAAATTATTAATGTGTAACTTTTATCTGCTGATAAACCTGACGAAACTGTAATGTTGGCCATTGTGTTGAACAGTCCATGCTGACTAATGAGAACAGTCCCTCAGAATGACTTTTGCCCAAAGTCCTGCAAAACAAAGATCAAATTATTATCAGTCTATTAGGATATTAGTCCAAGTGGTTTGGTCATTAAAAGTCACACAATTGTTTTGTAATATTATATTGAGAAATCATAGGAATGAAGGAAATTATGTGTGTGTGTGTGTGTGTGTGTGTGTGAGCATCAACAGACGTCTTGTCTGAAAAACGAAGTCTAAAAAACTCCTCAGCAGCGCCTGTGTGATGCCTAAAGGCCAGAATGCTGTCAGCGTGTGTATGAACGAGGTGCCGGTTGAAGGAATGGAAGGGGCAGATAGAGGAAGCGAGGTGGAGGAGTGACAGAGTTCAGGGATGAAGACGTTTGTTTAAGGGGGAAAGTATTTCGACTGCTGTCTGAGTAAAGAACGAATGAAAAGATGGGGAAACAGGATGAATGGGATCCTATGTGTAGGACAGATCTCTATTAGTCCCAACATGAGACAGCATGGCTGTAGGGATGGGGAAGGGGGGTGGTGGTGGTTACTAGCCACTCTTCCTGAGGGCCATAGTTCAACCAGACCCCTGGCTCCAGGAAGAGCATTTCAGATGGTCTTCCAAATAAAAATAAAAATACGGAAGGCCCTCTCAATCATTTTACCCCTATAAATATCTATAATTTTTACCCCAGTCATCCCATATTTCTTTGCTTGTTGAACTTGTTGATTTGCTCACCTCACTACACTTCCATTGATCTGTGAAGGTGTGTGTGTGTGTGTGTGTGTGTAATGAAACAGCCTGATCAATGGGCTTTGTGTACGGCAGAGACAGGACTATTTGGACAACACTCACCAGCACATTCTCAGAGCTTATCTGAACATGCCACTATCTTGTGAAATCAATTATACCTGAATCAGGCCAAGTGGATGCCCTGTGTGAGTGTTCTATATGCAGAGCCATGCTCGGGCTTTCGTTGACCAACACTGACTGAGTTTAATCTTGTCTATCTGTCACAGAAGTAATGGGTCTATCTGAGAGGCCTCTGACCTGTTCATCAAACCATCAGGTGAAACATTATTGGAGGAGGTTATCTACTTTCGGAACTACTTGTGGACTTAATCAATGTTTTACACAACCCTCAAGCATAACTGTTTGCTTATATAGAAATATTTAATTGTGGTGTTATGGCAGGTTATGACCTTCTGTGTTTTGTTGTTGTTATAAAGTCTCAGAGTAATGGGGTTGGGGATTAAAGTTTTGTTTGCCAGCTTCGGTGGAGGTTTGGTGTAGTCGCCTCAAAACACATACGCCTGTTCTTTTGCTTGCAGATATTAGCGCACAGATGCTGCGCCTTAGCAGGAGAGAGAGAGTACAGTATTCCAGTCGATCTAGTATGTCCGATTGGCACATATTGTGCTCACATATTGTCTCACGAAGGTGTAGCAAGGAGGTCGCAAGCAGAGTGCTGGTTCTAAAGTGCTGTAATTTCCCGGTCATTTCATCCACAATTTGTTTTATTTATAGCCCTAATGTTAGTGAAAGAGTGAGAGAGCAGGAGATAGAATTGGATGGAGGTGAGATGAAGGGGGGGGGGGGGGGGTGAGTCTGGGATCCCAGGACCTCACCCTGAGATAAGAACAGACCAAAGTCCGAGCAAACACTAGGCCAGCGGCCCACTAATCCACTGATAACAGCAGCCTCACTAGTCCACTAGTCTTACTGCTGAGGTAGTGAACAGTGGCATATATCTACTATTATACCTAAAGCGTGGATCATCCATAGACTGAACTATGTGTTACATTATCAAGTCAAGACAAGGCAATTCATCCCAAGTGCACAGTAGGATGGAATATTGTATAACTACAGAAGTAATGTGTATATATGGTGTGGCAAGGGCAGTCAAAAATAACAGACCAGAACAAGATTAAAAAGGGAAAGTATGAATGGGTAAAAAAAAAGAGCAAAAAAAAAAAAAAAAAAGAGCAGAGAAAGCCGGAGAGCAAGAAGTGGAAAGTGGAGATATTGAGTGCAATTATTAGCACTGCCGTTGCCACTCCTCGGTTAGGAATGTGTACAGTATTAGTATTAGTGTGCATTGTGGAATAACAAAAGAGACAGGGCAAAAAAGCATTAAAAATCTATCTATCTCCTTAGTGAGTGAGGAGTATGATAAGCAATAAAGGACATTAAGGTGAGACAGTACAGGTAGAGAAAACGAGTTTGGTAGTCATTTTTTCAGATTTTTGGATACATTGCATCTATCAGCGCTAATAAATAACAAACCCAGAAATGTATTTATTTCACTGTATTTCATCTCAGTTTCTCTATACTCATTAACAAAAATCTTTCTAAGTATTATCAATTCATAAAACTTTACAAATTCATACCTATGCCTATT
This sequence comes from Ictalurus furcatus, assembly GCF_023375685.1. NCBI lineage: Eukaryota > Metazoa > Chordata > Actinopteri > Siluriformes > Ictaluridae > Ictalurus > Ictalurus furcatus. Next base: position 7,364,893 of record NC_071256.1, read on the forward strand.
TTATGAAACACCAGTTCTTTAGTCCTGGCAGCAGCAGTATGTCAAAATTCTGACTTATGATCTCAGAATTCAGCCTTAACATCTCAAACTTTTTTGTCTTATCTCAAAAGTTTGGCTCATTATCTCAAAATTATGACTTCTTATTTAAAAACAAATTCTGGTTTGTGACTTACCTAAACAATCTGAATGATTATCTCAAAAATCTGAATTATTATTTCAGAAATTTTGACTTATTATTATCCAAAAATTCTGACTTATTATGCTACAGTTTTGACTTCAAATCCTAAATTATTGACTTATTATCTCAAACATGTGACTTATTATTTAAAGACTTTATTATCTCAAAAATTGGAAGTATTATCCCAAAACTTTGGCTTATTATCTCATAATTCTGACTTCTTATTTTTAAAAATCTGGTTTATGTTAAAAGTGTGACTTATCTAAAAAAAAATCTGAATTATTATCTCAAAGTGCCAACTTATTATTACTATCTCAAAATGTCTCAGTTTTTTCCTAAATTATTGACTTATTATCTCAAACATCTCAAACATATTTCAAAACTTTCACAAATTATCTCAGAATTCTGATTTATTATCTTAAAGATCAGAATTATTATCCCAAAATGTTGACTTATTATCTCAAAAGTTTGGCTGATTTTATAGGTTTGACTGTTCATCCTATAATATTAACTTATTATCTCAAAATGATAACTTACTATCTCAAAATTGGACTTATTATCTCAAGATTTCAATTTATTATTAACGGGCCTCCATACTATTTAGTTATATCATACTATTATATTATGAAGAAATGTCTCAAAATGTTGATAATTGATAATTGTCGCATGTATGTTTTAGGTCTCTTTTTCTCCTCTGAAGAATTAGTCAGGAGTTTGAAAGCTACTATATGGTATATAAATGGCACTTAATAAGTTTTTGGTGCTGCACAGAATTTCTAGCCATCTAACAGCTCTGGTGTGTCTATGAAAGCCCATTTCTGGCAGGTAGAATACCTAATTCATACCTACAACCAACGTCTATCTTAAAAGGAAAACTTTACCTCTGATATTTGTTCCTTTTTGGTCCTCACAAAGGGCTAAATACTTGTACTCACACACACACAATGGCAGGAAATAATAGGAGAAGGGAGTCTCTCAATCCACCAGGTCATACAACATACAACCTGATAACAGAGGGAATATTCCTGTTTGTCACAGAGGATAAGGACATCCGATACTCTCAATCTCTATCTCTCTCCTTCTCTCTCTCTCTCTCTCTCTCTCTCTCTCTCTCACACACACACACACACGTGCGCTCGTGAACATATACTGTCACATCACCAACATTTTTGTCTCTTTACCTATCTGTCAGCCCAGAGACGGGAAACACAAATATACACATAGAGAAGGCCGAGTTGCTGGACAACGTAAGTACTCGCTCCTGTTCATTACCTCAATCTGACACACAACATGCAAATATTACTCGGATCATCCAAACAGTGCCATATATACTACAACTGTATTGTACACTGTATTCTTTACTCGATGCTAGGCAATGTAAATAGTTTGCGCAATATGTTTTCTGACATGCGTGTCAAGGCAGCGATGATAACACGCATACACATATAACTGCAATCTTACAGGAAAATAAGTCACATCAGTGCTGAATCTTACACACACACACACACATACACACACACACACACAGAGGATGGAGAAGAAGAGCTGTTGGAGGATCTGCTGGAACAATAGGGCTCGGCAGCTTGTCCCCTTATCAGTCTGAGGCCTTATCGAGCCCTGTCTCTGTTAGTGTTACCCCTCCAGCACCCCCCAGGACCCCCTTATCACCCCCGGCTGACGTCAGTGCTCCCGGGCGGAATGCTGGAGACGGACCCTGATAGCGCCACTCGACTGTGGGAACAGCAATCTAGACAAAAAATGCGCATCAAGCAGACGAGAGCCCTAAGAACTGTCATATCTGTTAGGGGTGTAAATAAGAATCTTATAGATGCACTGATGCATGGTGGATTCATTCCACACCGTTGGCGGACTCTCTAACCACTCAACACTCTAACCACACAAATAATGAGAGATTAGTTATGGTATAAAGGAAAATGAAATTTTCAAAACCAATAATTGAGTTTTCGGGGTCTCACTAACTAAGCAAACTTGAAAACTTAATAACATGAAACGGACATAAAGTTACCACTTATTGCTTATATTTGTAGATTTTTGATCAATGTATATTACATGTTAAAACCTGAGGAAATCCATCCTGATGAAAAACAGGACTTTCATAGAGGAGGCTGTTATGACTGACTGGAGTAATGGCATTTGGGGGGCACTTTATACTAATCAGGGTTGGATCTGGAGCTTGTCCTGGGAAAACACCCTGGATGGGGTGTCAGCTCATCACAGGCCACCATGCACACACACTTTCACACATAGTGTAATTTTAGTCTGGCTAATCCACTGATTATCATGCTTTCGGGAGGTTGGAGGAAACCGGAGAACCCAGAGGAAACCCAGGCGAACATGTAGAGAACATGTGAAAGTCACAGACAGTAACCCGAGCTCAGGATTGAACCATGACCCTGTGAGGCAGCAATGTGTCACCTTTAAACGGCCTAATTATTTGAGGGCTATATTTGATACCATGGTTTGTTATCAAAGTAAAAACAGCATTGTCGTATAACTGTAATGATTATATATATATATATATAGTGTCATGTAGAACCATAGTATTATGGAAATTTAGATCACAATTAAGCAATATCACACTCGCAATTGTGCAGTTATCCCGAATATGGCTGAGATTAGCTACGCTGAGTCACAGCCGTGCCGATATTCTGTATAACTTGCATGATTGCGAGTACAATATGGCTTTTATAAAACAGTTCTATAAACAAGAAATGAATATCGAGTAAGTGACATTTTAGAAAACAATATGGCCAAATGTTTTGTTTATTTTTGCTCTGTTAGCGGAAATCGATTCCGAAGAAGCCACCCTGACTTTATAGCACATCTGCTAGCTGTCTAGCAACCTTACATTGATTTGTGCATTCCTATTAAAGGTGCTTCTGGTAAAATTGGCTTTCCTTCTTCCTTTTCATCTTTCATATTTTAAGTCAAAAGTTATGTTCATGTATAAAAATATATTGTTTCCCTGCGTAGTAGAATTTTATGCAGCGAACACAGATGAGCAGAGTGATACACACAGTGAAACATCCCAGTGCAGTTATAGGAAATGTAAGCATTCTTGGAACACTGCTCAACCAATCAGATTGGCGGACCAGTATACTGTTGCAGAATAATTAATTCAAAATGACCAAGGTTTTCCATCCATAAATCACCACCGAGTCAAACAGAACCTGAACTGAAATCAGAGATGACAGAGCGATAGAGCGTGAAAAATGATTAGCGTTAAGCGTGCCTTCATCCCTAAGCATATACTGACTGTTTGTCAGTGCTGAGCTTCATAAAGCAGAGTTTCTCTGACAAACAAGTCTTATCTTAACCTCTGAGCTAAGCCTAGTCAAGTTTGTGATGGATAGTTCTATCACATAGTATAATAACGAAAATATTATAGCATATCATCATTTACAATAACAATAAAGCGCGGATATTTATGAACTGAAAGATCGCTGGCTATAAATCTTTGAGTGAGAGCAAAGCCGTTACTCTCAGAAAGGAATAAATTTCGGTGGTATGTGAGCTTGTGGACATCAGGTTAAGGGGATACTTAAGGTGCCAGAAGCCCAGGGGGATCCACATTAGTTTACGCAGGTGTAAAATTCTCACAGTTCTTCCATGCTAACTGAAGAACTAATAATAATCACTTTCTCAGAGGACGTTTTCTTTCTGCTGTAACTACGGGCATATTTCATTTCACTCTGGTCATGCGTACGTTGAGTTGTACAGTATAAACCGCTCTAACACACACACACACAAACACACACACACTCTCTCTCTCTCTCTCTCTCTCTCCATCTCTCTCTCTGTCTTTCTCGTTCTCTTTCTCTCTCTACCTATCTCTGTCTTGCTCTAACTGCATGACCTGCTCTAGGCGTGAGGAGGAATGAGGGAGGAGGAGGAGGAGGAGGAGAAACATGGCCTTGAGTTTCAAACAGAGAGAAGGGAGTTATGTCTCCCAGCCTCTCACATCCTTCTTCTCTCTTTCACAGATTTCTCCCTCACTCTCTTTGTTAGACACACACTCCCTAAATTTCTGTAGCAGCTGCCATGGCCTTGGGTGTAAATAACTGCATAGAGAGAGGGAGAGAGAGAGAGCGAGAGAGAGAAAGAGAGAGAGAGAGAGAGAGAGAGAGAGAGAGAGAGAGAGAGATCAGATGAGACAGGACTCACAGGGCTCACTCACTGAGGCATTTAAAAGCTATATTTTGGTTTTGAACTTTTCTGGTGTTGGTAGCGACTCTTTCTCTCTCAGTTTCTTAGACTAAGACACTTACTTTACCTCATTCACTCACTCACTTTACCTTGCTCACTTTTACTCACTAACTCACTCAGTTTACCTCATTCATTCACTCACTCACTCAATCACTCACTTTAACTCACTTAATCATTCACTCACTCACATTAACTCACTTACTCAATCATTCACTCACTCATTCACTCACTTACTCACTTATTTTAACTCACTCACTCACTTTATCTCATTCACTCTCACTCACTCACTCACTCATTTTAACCCACTCACTCACTTTACCTCATTCACTCATTCACTCACTCATGTATTGTAACTCATTTACTCACTCACTCACTCACTCACTCACTTATTTTAACCCACTCACTCACTTTACCTCATTCACTCATTCACTCACTCATGTATTGTAACTCATTTACTCACTCACTCACTAACTCAGTCATTCACTCACTTATTTTAACTCACTCACTCACTTATTTTAACTCACTCACTCACTTTGCCTCACTCACTCACTCACTGACTCCCTCACTCATGTATTGTAACTCACTCACTCACTCACTTTAACACACTCATTAACTCACTCACTGACTCACTCACTGACTCACTCACTTTAACTCACTTTAACTCACTCATTCACTCACTCACTTACTTTAAATCACTCACTCACTGACTTATTTGACCTTACTCACTCACTTTACCTCACTCACTCACTCACTCATGCACTCACTCACTTTATCTGACTTTACCTTACTCACTCACTCACTTTACCTCACTCACTCACTCACTCACTTTACCTCACTCACTCACTCACTCACTCACTCACTCACTCACTCACTCATGCACTCACTCACTTTATCTGGCTTTACCTTACTCACTCACTCACTTTACCTCACTCACTCACTCACTCACTCACTCACTCACTCATGCACTCACTCACTTTATCTGGCTTTACCTTACTCACTCACTCACTTTACCTCACTCACTTTAACTCACTCACTCACTCACTTTAACTCTCCCACTTTACCTCACTCACGTTACCTCACTCACTCACTCACTTTAACTCACCCACTTTACCTCACCCACTTTACCTCACTCACTTTACCTCACTCACTTTACCTCACTCACTCACTCACTCACTTTAACTCACTCACTCACTTATTATAACTCACTCACTCACTCACTTATTATAACTCACTCGCCCACTTACTCACTCACTTTACCTCATTCACTAACTCACTCACTCACTTTAACTCATTTTACCTCACTCACTCACTCGCTCACTTTATGTCACTCACTCATTCACTCACTCACTTTAACTCACCCACTCACTCACTTTTACCTCACTCACATTCTAACTTATTCACTCACTCACGCTTACAGTCACTGACAATCACTCAGTCACATATGCACTTGCTCAATCACTCATTCTTGCTCACTCACTCTTTCATTATCCAAGCATAATATCCTCCACAAGGGGGTGTTTCTAACTCTAAGAGCATGTTCACACTTACACTAGATGTGCGCACTGCCACTGGGATTCTGCAGGACACACAAAAAAAAGTTGTGAGTGTGGGGTGTTTTGCTCTCATGCAGGTGGAAGTCGGTCATAATTAAAGATCACAGAACAAGAAAAGAGATCACCTAGCTAATGTGAATGGTTTTATTTTTATAAAGAAGAGACAATATCCTGCACATGTTTGTAAGCAAGCAACCAAGCAAATGTATTGCTATTTATTAGTAATAAACTCAAACAATCTGATAAAATGCAGTGTAGCTAGCTTCATGGTGGTCTGTTCACTGTTTGCTCTTTGATTCTGGGTCATCTAAACTAAAGTCATACTGTAGAAGCTTATCTGAGGATGTAACATTTGTGTCCAAAAGTAGCCTTGAGTCAGCATTTTGGCACAGAATGTCAAAAAGGAATCAAATTGTATAAGCGTCATATATATATATATATATATATATATATATATATATATATATATATATATTAATTATTCGTTTGTCAGACATTTTCACCTGAAGCAATCCAAGTACATTGAATCATTTACATCACCAAGAGCTATCAAGAATACAGTGAGCTTTTTTTAAACATTAAGTATTTATAATAATGTATTTGTAGGAGTTGTGTGTTTTGAGGAAATTGAGAGTTATACAGCCCGTGATAAACCATCCAAGTGTAATTTGGAGAGCTTCTTAACCTGTTCACTTTCCCTATCCAGCCAAACCCGTGTTACAGTTATTGGCCATTAACCCTCCTCCATCTTTTGGAAGGAAAAAAAAAAGGAAAGAAACTTTGTTCTCCCTCTCCAAACCTCCAGAAGTGGCCTGATAAGAGTCCATTAGTCTTTATAATTAGTTTGGAATATTTGGAGCGTGCTGTCTTGAGCCAGTTTAAACTCCACCCTGGCGCAGTGCCAGAGCAGTGTAAACTGACAGCATGGAAACATTGCACAGACACACAAGTGTGCGTGAAGTGTGTGAAAGTGTACACGTGTGTATGTGTGTGTGTGATGGAATGAATCATAATCAGTCCACTTGAATAAATGTAGCAAGCATTGTGTGGGGCACTGTAGACCTGCCAATAGAGAGAGATGAGAAAAGTCTGAGAAGGAATGATATAAGGAATTAAAAAGAAAGACAAACATGGGTGAAGAAAGTAGTATATCACTGAACTAATGAGCAGGAGGAGGAGGAGGAGGAGAAGGAGGAAGGCAAACCACTCAGTGTTTACCTGCCCTGTCAAGACCTGCCTGTGAACCCATTATGTCCACACAGGCAGGATATACAATAAGATGGCTCCTGTTCACACAGAATCGAACACTTGAACACACCATATTCTGTTCAACATAGTTCCACTCTTCCTCTGCTACAGTAATGTGAGTTACAGTACACTGAGCTATGAGCTGCTCGCTTTCTTCATAATCTGCTATGATGCTGAAGTGATCTGGTGGCTGACTAGCAAAACAACAACAACAACAACATCACCAGTGCTTATCATCTTAAAAAAAAAAAAAACATTTTGGCTATAGTGATCCACTTTGGCTAAAAGGCTAAAACACAGCCAAGCTGTGAAATTCAGAGATGCTGTGATCTTTATTTATTTATTTTTTATTTTTTAGAAGAAACCGAGGTTTAATGAGACGCTGGTGATTTTCTTTAAAAATTAGATGACTAATGATAGTTCAAACATACTGTTGCTTAGAGTATATTTAACCCTCCATACCTGCACAGCATGCTTTTCTTTCATAGAGCACTCAAACAGACCCGAGGTACTAATATTACAACCCAAAAAATGATTATTACATTGCCATAAATCCCAAAGCGACACTGCAGCAGCGCTTTATGACCGTGATTTATGAAGTGGGTTTTGCTGATACCTGAGTCAGACATGGCCAGTTCTACCCAAGGCCAACAGAAACATAAGGACAAAATATAACTTGGAGATATAACTAAGGCTTTCAGTGGAAAGCAACAACTCGAGCTAGCATTTTTCCAATGCAAGACATTACGTAAGGTTGTTCCACTCTGAAGATCATTCAACTCTTCTCTTAAAACGTGGAACGTAATGAACTTGAGTACATGGTTTACTGCTGTAATGGTACTTTTTGAATATTATTAAATCTTGCTATATAAATAAAAATTTGAGTGAAATGTGAGAATTTGGCTGTTTGCCACAGCAAAAACACTCTTACTGAAGGTTTAGGCAAATTTATTTGAGGGTTTTAATGTGTGTTGAATTCTAACTAAATTTACACCAGATAAGACAATTCCTTCACATAGTTTAGAGAAATGTGAATATTTATAATATGATCTTTTTTTTTTCTGATGATACAGTATGTCAGACTAATTTGAATTAGGCTACATTACTTCACCAACTATGGAGTTTTTACAATCCCAATTCTGAAAAAGTTGGGACAGTATGGAAAATGCAAAAAAACCCCCAAAACCCAAAAAACAAAAAGTCATTTAAAAAATTCAATTCACCGTGTACTGTATCGAAAATGTATTATTAACACATTATTTGATGTTTTACTTTGTGAATTTAATTTATTTTTGAAAATATACACTCATTTCAAATCTGATGACTGGAACACACTCCAAAAAAGTTGGGACAGTTGACTGTTTAGCACGGTGTAACATCACGTTTTCTTTCAATAACACTTATTAAGCTTTTAGGCGCTGAAGACACCAGTTGGTTAAGGTTAGCAAATGGAATTTTCAACCATTCATCCATTATAAATTTCTTCAACTCAAAGCATGTTCACCTCACACCGCCAGGGTTGGAGATTAGATTCCTGCCTCTGCCCTCCGGTTTCCTCCCCCAATCCAAAGATATGCATGGTGGGCTGATTGGCATGTCCAAAGTGTGTGTAGTGTATGAATGGGTGTGTGAATGTGTATGTGAGTGTGCCCTGCGATGGATTGGCACCCTGTCCAGGTTGTACCCCGCCTTGTGCCTAATGCTCCCTGGGATAGACTCCAGGTTCCCCACGACCCTGAAGGATAAGCGGTGTAGAAAATGGATGGATGGATGGATGGATGGATGGATTTTTCACCAGACAACTTACATGTACTTTTAGTTCTTGAGGACTATTTTCAAGTTTACTCGAGTGAATTATAACTACAGTTGCAGTCTCTTTACAGCATGTTTTGTACTCTTTCCACCAAATAATACTACATTATAATACTTATAATGTAGTTGACTTTCAGTATTTCAGGATTTCAGTACATGGTCATGGTCTCTGATGGACTTCTTGTCTTACTGCACCACTAACCCTAACCCAAACTTTTTTTTTAACCTTACATCCATGGAACTAATTTTAACATCCTTTCAACACCAGTTAGCCTGAATGAATGAAAGGAATCAAAGTTTTGAATGAATTATTTTCCACAAATTCAACAGAACTTGAAGGCATTAACTTACCTTTCAGGAGAACAGTTAAAGTATTTACCCTTTAGCTCACGGGCTCTTAAACTCCAACTGTAATAAAGAGGTAATGTGAAGAAGGTTATGCTGTTCGCCTTTGGGTTATATCACTTTCAAGATCCACTGTAAGTATAATGGATTTTATACTATCATTTATGATAAGTCATGTTAATGTGCCGTGGTAACACGTTACACTTTGTCTTAACACATATACTCCAATGTGCATACTGTGTCTCACTTCACTACTCATCTCTCTGAATCAATTCAATTCAGTGGGATCTGATAAGTAGATGTTATGTCGAAAATGTTCATGTTATAGATAGTAGAGGTACAAGACATTTGTTCTGTGTCCTGGGTGTGTACTTAACTTGTCGTTGTGTATTTCTGTGTGTGAATTTGTTTCATTGTTTGTTTGGTTCCTAATTCATGAAGAATTTTCGACCTGTTGGGTTAACTGTGAGGATCTTTGATCTGGAATTAAAGGTGAATTCAGCAAAACAATTTTACATTTATTGGTGTAGGTTTTCCATATTATATTATGTATTATGTATATTACATAGCTATGATCTTTATCAGCTATACATTTACCTGGTCAAGCTTTGAACACATTCTCAGGCTGTAGAAAAATGAATATGTGAACAGAGACTGAAATTGAAAGTGAGACCGAGAGAGAGAGAGAGAGAGAGAGAGAGAGAGAGAGAGAGAGAGAGAGAGAGAGAGAGTATGCTAAGGTAAAAGCTTGCAAATGTAACAAAATTATTGCAAAATTATAAAATCACTTACATTGTAAATGCAATAAATGTAATGAAATCAATCCTTATCCTAACAAAAGACAAAACAGTCAAGTGTTTTTACACGTAAAACTTTCCAGTTCTGAAAGTACATTTCTTTTCCAAATTCAATTCCAGTATTGTTACATGAGCTGATATGTGCTATGTTTTCTCCAATCCACTGATACTGAGTATCAGATCTGTGCGATTTCTAGTTTCTGAGTCTATTATTTACACGCTTTTCGGTGTCTCTGTATCACCTCAGACACATTTAAGACTCCCAAAGCTGAAAGTTAATGTTGTTTGTGCTTCCCTTATAGAAAAGTCACACAAACTTCAGATGTAAATAATCACACGATTCAGGCATGAATTTGGGTTTTTAAACACTTTATATATTATTTTGTTCACGTGAAGTGCCAGGGATTAGAAACATTACAGGGAACAAACACGAAAAACGACAAAGAAACAAAACTTTTCATCGAACATCATCAAAAACTTTTACAATCGCATAACTGGTTAATAACATTTTCCCCCTGTTTCAATTTCAGTCCTCTTCCTTTCAAGAAAATACAGTACAAACAAAATCTATACAATAATTTTATCAGTAAGCTTAAATTCCAGTCCAGAATTCGTCGCTTCTTGCACACCTGGCTACAGGAAGATATAACGTTACCTATCAGCTATAGCCGAATTTTTGAAGATGAGGGTCTATAGAAGGTATTTGTCCTACAATTCTGCAAGCAACAAATGACAATGTCAAGTAGGAGGATGCTCTGAAAATGTTTTCATGTTTCTGGTTAAATGACTACCTACAAGCAGAGTATGTAGGTTATCATGCATGTAAAGAACGTTATCTTTTATTCCACTTGAAGGGGTTTCCAACATGTTGTGCATGTGTTTGTTTTTCCAGATGGGAATTTCTCACAGTATTCATTTATTTCCACATGTTCAGTTTTAACATGCGTTACATTTTTAGCAGTCACAGACTTACTGTTGTTAACCTGATAGCTAACGCTGGCTCACACAGTGTGCCGTCACTTTCCCAACATCCCAAGGTTGATGTTGAGAGGCTAACTTCCAGAATAAAAGAAAAAAACAAAAAAAACACCTTAATATACCTTTAACTCACCATGTGGCTGTTTGAATAGAGTTTCTACTTTCAGTGACCTAGCTCAGCTGCACCTTTCTGGGTTCTTGGTTTCAGTGTTGATACAACACTGCGATATGCAGAGCAAACAGTTTGATATAGATTGCACACACACACACCCGCACACACACACACACACACGGACACACGGACACAGACAGACAGATACACACACATGTTTGTCTTAGTGTCCTTGTGAGGACCTTTCACTGGCATTATTAATAAACACAGATAATTAATACTAGATCTAACCTGAATCTTAAACCCAGTAACCAAAACAAATCCCTTACTTTGTTTATTTGTTTGTTTATTTATTTTTAAAAAAGCGCTGCAGTTTCTACAAAAGAGGAAAAAGCAGTTTTCTCCACAAGGTCAGATATTCTTGTCCTTGTGGGGACATTTGTTCTCCAGCAAACACACACACACACACACACACACACACACACACACACACACACACACACACGCCTAGACATACACGTGCTACACACACAATGAGTTTGATAAAGACTCGTATACAACTATATTTGAACAGTTAGATGAAAACTTAAACTTTGCTGCACTGTAGAACTGGTGAAGAGCCTCCATTTTTCTCTCTCTATACAATGAATGAGTGGAATTAGGTGCTTTAATTTCATATGAATTATTATTAAATTAAAAGGATCTTTGAATTTTTTGGGAACATTGCAGAAGAGTTGCAAATTATATTGTTGATTATTAATTTTTGATGTACTAAAATGGGGGGGGGGGGGGGGGGGGCGTGCACGGTATCTTAGTGGTTAGAACGCCCACCTTGCGCCTCCAAGGTTGGGGGTTCGATTTTCTCCTCGCCCTGTGTGTGCGCAGACTTTGCCTGCTCTCCCCGTGCTTCGGGGGTTTCCTCCAGTCCAATGATATACATTGTTGGCTGATTTGCATTTTCAAATTGTCTGTAGTGTATCAATGTATGTGCGATTGTGCCCTGCGATGGGTTGGCACCCCGTGCAGGGTGTCCCCCAGGTGTTCCCTGGGATAGGCTCCAGGCTCCCCTATGACCCTGCGTTACAGTAGGACAGGTGCTACAGAAAATGGATGGATGAACTAAAATATCAAGTCAAATCTAGCAATCCTGGAGAAACATTGAGAAGCAAAGATCAAGAAACATTTGTTCTAACTTTTCCTTTTTACTTGTCTGAGTCTTTGTCTGTATGTCTAGCAATGGTCAGTGGGAGTTTGAGATGTTGATCCATCCGTGAGACCGTTCTGTTGGTTACATTTATCTGTTTTAAGCACAAATCAGACGGTAATCCACTCTGACCCCCAGAGGAGAACAGCACCCATCAGGTCTTCAGGTATCATTGCATATCCTCCACCTTTTTGATATAACCTCTCTCTTTTTCCCCCTCCACCATTCAAGTTCGAAATATCTCCACCTCTGCCGTTCTTTAAAAAATCGTTGAACGATTTTCGACATTTCCAGGCTAAACTTCTGTCTGTTAACATTGTCTTATATCTTGTTCCAATTCATCCTAAATGTCATTTCAGCCTGTTTTGATTTCATGCCACGATGTACTTGACATTATCTAAGAAAGTAGTCTAAGCTTTCGCTCACTGACGTTGGCGTGAAATTATTTTGATGACCATTTCAAGGTTTCGTGTCCCATATCTGCTCAGTCAGGCCTTCGTATCTAACAGTGAAGATTAACTTAGAGATGGTTCACCACAAGAAGAAGGCACCTTGGAATTTTCCACAGTATAAGAAAAAAACATCATAAATGATCTCCTCTTTCATCCTCCCTGCCCTCTTTATATCATTGACCTTATTTGTGCTTTTACAAATCTTGTTCCATCTTCCATCCCACCCCTCCCTTCCAACCCTGGATGCTTCATTTCTAGGGATATAAACTGCTTGGTGTGTCTCTTATATAAGGGCTTTGATCCTACACTAATAATCCTGAACTGCGCTTCTTCTGATGGCAACATGCTGCGTTTTCCCCCCTGATTGAAGGTTCACCGTAAAAAACCCTCATAGAATATTTGGCAACCAGAGCAGCTACATGTGTTGTACTGTACCAGTGGTCTAGAACAAGGCAGAGAGATTCAGACTTAGCCTGGAAACAGGAACTGCGACGGTACATGATATGAGGAAAAACATCTTGAAGGCATTATGGTGCAAAGAGTCAAAAGTTTAAAGAGTACCAGGCTAAGGTTTTTAATACTGATCACAATGCATCTTGCCTGTCTCATCCTTACACATACACATACACACACACACACACACACACACTCCCCCCTTTCCTTTTTACTTTGTTTCACATCATGACGTATGATTTAAGAGTCAGAGACATCAGAGAAGAGCAAGAAGAAGCCCAAAGAAAGAAAAGTAATAAGATTTGAAGCTGGAGATTGGCTAAGGTGGGCAGTATAGAGGAACTTAGTTTTGGTGAACAGGAGAAAGTGCAACACTTCCCAGACCCTGAGGTCTTGCCAACACAAACCCAGCTCCCTGTGAGCCCCCTCTCCACCCCGGGATGCCTGTCTGACCGGGGGAGGGACACGCCGGCGCCATGCCGATTCCTTAGACAGCTTATCTCTCCACCAGTGATAATGCTGTCAAAATAACAGCCAAGATACATAGCGGTGAGGAACTGGTTAAAACCTCCTTGGTGTCCCTCCTTGGTGTTGCCTCTGCCTCTGCCTCCCCACCTTAGCTCTCTTTCTCTCTCTTTCCTGTTTCTCTTACAAGCATCACAAATAACTGATTATTGGAGATACAGTATCTCTGAGAATTTATCACCAATACTTTACTGTATAGACTGTAAATAGACCTGCTGTTAGCCCGGTAGTCTAAGATAGCATCGTTGGATCTATTATGATGATATTTATTCAAACTAAGCATTAAATAGATGACCAGCGCTGCTATTTGATGTCGAGACCACAAGCACAACCTACATCTATTGGTGGTGCTGGTGACTTCTTCGACAATGACATCTAGAGGTTTGCAAGATGCATGACAAATTTTCAAAGCAATAAGCATTAGGTAAACGATTTATTTTTAGCAGAACCACGGTTCTCGCTGGGGTCCATGATTTAAACATCATGTTACGTTGGTGGTTTTAATCTGAAGCTCAAGAGCTTAAAAATGAGTGTTAAAAATGGAAGCTTGAATGCAACAAATGCAATATTAATAAAACTAGTCAATAGATAAACATGCACTCTAAAAATGCGGAGGTAAATGTAATCAAATTTGAGTAATATTTGTAACCCAGTGCTATGTCAAACTATAACAGAACTCATTTTGAGTTAATTTGAACAGACAATGTTGAGCTATGTGTAAAACCCAACAGTTGCTTTAACTACCTACACATTAGATGATTTTGACCCAGCCACAGGTCATTTTTACCCTTATTTCTGGGTTGTTAAGAATATTTATGACTATTAATGGCCCAGAAAAGGAATTTTAACACATTTCATTTACAAAACTGAAAAACAAACAAACAAAAACCCAACATCAGCAACAACAAACAGAAGATTGCTTTTACTTTTGTGAAAAGTTTAAAATTTGCTACAGTGCTCTTGTTAAATAATTCAGTTCATTTGTAACAACAAATGAACTAATTGCATTTTCATTCTTTAAAATGTAATTCTATTAATAGTTACTTAGTAAAAATTATACCATGGTCTGTCTGAATACTCGATTCTGATTGGCTGGAAGGTGTGCGTTCAAACCGTGGAATGCAGATGTAGTTCCAGTCAGTTTAAACACTATTATTATTAGAGTAGGTACAGACACAGGAAATTCACACATATACAATCTCTCTCTCTCTCTCTCTCTCTCTCTCTCTCTCTCTCTCTCTCTCTCTCTCTCTCTGTTATATCGTACTACTTTATCTCTGTGTATGATTTAGAGCGGGCAGAATTCTAGATCTAACAACCCAGATATAAAATAGCTAAAAATAATAACTAAAATAACTTTCAGTCAAAATTAGCATTGCAAACATCAATGACAGTTTTAACTTGTCAATGCTGGCAAGTTACCGTGGTATAAGCGGGATAATCCATGGTTGTAAACCTCTGAAAAGGATGATCGTGTTAATTGTTTGTATTTTGTCTTCCGGCAGACATGTAACTATCTTATATAGCGTCTGAAGGGCCATAGTAAATGAAAAAAAAGATCTTAAAACAAAATAATAACAATTTACACTGATCATCCTTGCTCTTAATGGTTTGTGTTACCTTCTTGAGCATCAGTGAATGTTTGCACCTTTTGTAATAGTCTTGTACGAGTCCCTCAGTCGTCCTCAGTGTGAAAAAATGGATCTGAACATCATACAGCCACTGTTGGAAAGGGCTCAAATATGCAGAAGATGCTGGAAAAGCAAAGAATGTGTAGGACCTGGTGGACAAACAAGGGACTCCTGAACAACTATCACAAAACTAAACATAAAAACAGTCGTGGAACATCCAGGTAACGGCACACAGTATTAAGAATCAAGGGTATGTAAACTTTTGAACTGGTTCATTTGTGTAAATTCAGCTATTATCTTGTCTTGTGGACTATATGTAAACATCTGTTATGTAAAATAGCTTATTCAGGACAGAACTAAATAAAAATGTTAATGTCTTTTTATTAAAAAAAAAAAAAACAACCAACATCAATGATTATACATTTTACTTTGTTAAACAACATGGTTTAGATTTTTCAAATCCATTTTTAGATTATGTGATCCCTCCCAGCCCCTCTGCTTGAGCTGTTACTATGGAAACAATATTAGAATAAGTGCATTAAAGTGTACCTATTATGGTTTTGAAACCTGCCTAATTTAGTTTTAAAGGTCTCATAGAATAGATTTACACGCATCCTCTGACGGGTCAGATGTCCCAGTCTGTTGTGATTGGTCTACCGCTGTCAGCGTGTTTCAAAAAGGAAATGCCCACTACACAACGAGTTTCAGCTCCGTCTGTTTGCAAACAGCCGATGAAGACCAGAGGCTGGGCTTTTTGTTACAAACAAAGACTTTTTACATTCACAAACAGCTACATAACACACTATATGAAAGATAATATTTCCATCCATCCATGCATCTTCTATACCGCTTATCCTTCCTTCAGGGTCACGGGGAAACCTGGAGCCTATCCCAGGGAGCATCAGGCACGAGGCGGGGTACACCCTGGACAGGGTGCCAATCCATCGCACACTCACATACACATTCACACACCCATTCGTACACTACGGACACTTTAGACATGCCAATCAGCCTACCATGCATGTCTTTGGACTGGGGGAGGAAACTGGAGTACCCGGAGGAAACCCCGGCGGCACGGGGAGAACATGCAAACTCCGCACACACAGAGCCACGGTGGGAATTGAACCAATCAAAGGTAATATTTGAAAAACCATAATAGGTGCACTTTAATATAAACCTATTGTTTATGTTACAGCCGGAACTACTTTCATAGATGTGCTGTTATACAGAAATAATGCACACTTAATAATAATAATAATAATAATAATAATAATAATAATAATAATAACAAGAAGTGCTGCGATTTTCTTTACAAATTTGATGTCAGAACGGAGTAAAATAGATACAAACAATCAAAACCCACCTAGTCACATATCTAACAACAGTACATACTGGAGCTATTTCAGGTTCGCGTTTTTTTTTTCAGAGGTATGTTTTGTCCCAGCACGGTTCCCGTATCAGCTGGAAATCTTGTCACTTGACAGGAAGTTAATGTAATTTTTTGCGAGAACATAATCACGATTTCTTTCACACCCGCTGCAAAATGGAATAATAATAACAACAGTATTTTTAAAATCCTTCTATCTGTAAGTTTGATGTAATATCCAGCCTAGCATTGCATATGCAGATTGTTTTTGAAGATTATTAGCCGCTCGGAGTTTGAACACCGGAGAGATGTAAACAGCAGCTAGTCGTCTTCCTAATCTCCTAAAAACTCCTAAACACCTTCAGATATTATTTCAGCTTTTATTTCTCTAATTATATATATATATATAGAGTGTGTGTGTGTGTCTGTGTGTCTGTGCTCACAAACCTAAAATACAATGTTTTGCAGAGAGCTAAAGGAATGAAGCTATCCCTGCTGAAATACAACAACAGGAACAAATTAGAATTTCTAATGGATTTAATGGTTATAATGGTAACTGTAATGGTCTCTGTGGGTCTCTACTCCTAATTTGTTGCCTTCTATTCCATTAGGGACCAGAAATGGTAATGGTTTTAATAGTTAACAGCCGATGGTTCATAATGGTATTTGTAGTGGGAACCATTAGAATTTTTGTGATGGTTTCTACTGATTTCTATTAAAATTTTTTTTTTTTTTTTTTTTACAACAAGCACCTTACAGCAGTGATCTCAAAAAAAAATGAACAAACCAAAAACACCCAGAAATGTTGATGAAGAAAAGCATGTTGGAAAATGAAGTGTGTGTTTTTCTGTCTTTCATGTGGTTAGGATCAGTGTGTTTTTGGATCATCACCATGCCTCTGACAGCAGCTGTGATCAGCGGGGCCCAAAAGCTGGTCCTGTACGAGACAAGGGCTGTATGTACCACTGTTATTTTTCATTTATAAAATCCACACTCGGTTAGCACGTTCGCCTCACACCTCCAGGGTCGGGGGTTCAATTCCCACCGTGGCCCTGTGTGTGCGGACTTTGCATGTTGTCCTTGTGCTGCAGGGGTTTCCTCCGGGTACTCCGGTTTCCTCCCCCAGTCCAAAGACATGCATGGTAGGCTGATTGACATGTCCAAAGTGTCCATAGTGTATGAATGGGTGTGGGATAGACTCCAGGTTCGCCCGTGACCCTGAAAAGGATAAGTGGTATAGAAGATGGATGGATGGATGGAAAATCCACACTCCTTTTTATAAATGTGATTTGTCTGTTTTTGAAGTTTCTGCTTTCTTCCTGACTGCTTCACACCAGTGACACTGGATGGCAGTGTCGAGCTGCTCATTTACTTCACCATATATAGTACACACTATGACCAAAAGTATATGGACACCCGACCTTCACACTCGTATGTTGTTCTGACTCAAAATGTTGCCACAAAAAGTTTTGACACACACAATTGTATAGGATGTCTTTGTATACTGTAGAATTACAATTTCCCTTCACTGGAACCAAGAGACTGAGCTAGAACCTGTTCCAGCATGACAAAGCGAGGTCCATGAATACGTGGTTTGCCGAGGTTAGAGTGTAAGAACTCGAGTGTCCTGCACAGAGCCCTGACCTCAACCCCACTAAACACTATAATGCTGACTGTGCGCCAGGCCTTCTCGCCCACCATCCGTTCCTAATGCTCTTGAGCAAATCCACACAGCCACTCACCAAAATCTTGTGGAAAGCCTTTCCTGAAGAGTGAAGGTTATTATAATAGTAAAGAGGGGACTAAATCTGGAATGGGATGTTCAACAAGCACATATAAGTGTGCTGGTCCGATGTCCACAAACTTTTGGTCGTATAGTGTATTCTAAAGGCTGTTAGGACATTTCTATCTTGAAGCTTCCACATGAGTACCAATCTCACTCCTGTCTTACTTATAACAGTGTACTGTAAATATCGGCCTCAAACACCGGATCATTACCGGATTCTTGTAATCCGAGTGAGTGTCATAATGAGTGACACGTCACAGATCTGATACGCGTGCATCATTTCTTTCACGTAACTTGGCCATAGTTTTTTAAGGTCACTCAAAGGCCTCAATGTCGATTGTTATCAGGTGTTGATACTCAGATCATTTAGAAATTGGTCTTGAACTGAAAAATGGACAATGTGGAATCAGTGGACTTGCTTTGTGGTGCTGGTTCACTTTGGCCACCGATGCGGAAGATCAGTATGTATCTGTGCAAGCAGGGAAGACAGACAGTGCAGTGCAATACAGTACTGTTTGAGTCTGTTAGATCATTGTGTGAGATTAATGCTGAGGAATGTGTTACAGCCATTATTTAATAGCACTGGCTGTACGGAACATGTCAGCCAGTCAGTGCTGTAGAATAACACTGCTATTATTCGTTGTTGCTGGACCAAAATCTTTACATTGACAAAATACAAGTGAAACTTTTTAGTGACGTTGTGCATATGGCAAAAAAGAGATGTCTATCTTATATGTTATTGCAAGTAAGCAAGGGAATAGTAGTGTCACTCAGATAGATAACTACAAACACCATGGGTGAACAAATCTTATAATGTTATTCATCTTTGCATTTGATCTCTCCACACATTGTTTCATTTTCCTTATAAATAATCACATGATCTTTCCGTATCTTCAAGAAACAGCTAAAGATCCACCTCTTCCGTGAACACCTAACTAACCCCTAAAATGCCAACCCCACATTATCCTTTAAAAAAATCAAATAAAAAACGTACTTCTATAGAAACGTACTTGCACTTCTACTCTGCGCACTTTGCTTTTCTAGAACTCAGTTAAAAGATCTTGTATAATAGCACTACTTGTATTGTTCTCCGCTTGATATATCTCTTTGCTCGTATTTCCTCATTTGTAAGTCACTTTGGATAAAAGCGTCTGCTAAATGAATGAATGTAAATAAATGTAAATGATCTACATTCAATAACGATGAATAATTTGGTAAAGAACTCTTTCCTCTTCCTGTCATCAGAGATATTTTCTGGTGGGAAGTAATAATGCTCAAACCAAACACCGTGTCCTGAAAATCGACCGAACTGAACCACGAGATCTGGTCATTATTGATGATAAGGTGAGTTTCTTAATGCTATTTGTATTGAGAAGTAATCTTTCTTGACTGGCAACCCTGAATGTACCCAAATACCAACCCAACCCCCAGATACCGCATGAGACTGACTCTGCTCAAAGCTGAGACCAATCTTCAGTGACTTTTTTGGTACGGTTCACTGAATCAGTAAATCAGGAATAAATTCGGAATGATTTTGATTTCATGTCATCTGACCAACATGGGTGGTGAGAATCACCTGGCTACGTCCTGTTGCACATGTGCGCGCATGCCAAGATCTTCCTACAGAGTCACAAAGTGATTGATGACACCGTTTCTATACTATAATGCCAGTACATACTATACATTACATACTATAAATACCAGTCACATTGCCATTTCCCCTTTCTTTTTGTCGCATCATGCATGTCATCCCAGATGTACACCATATACAGTGGATATAAAAAGTCTACACAACCCTGTTAACCCTGTATCCCTGGCAGGGTAAACTATCAGAACTTGTTCCACTCTCAGTGTGAAATTACAACATATAAAAATTAAGTGAAAAACAATAAGAAACTTTCTAGGCAAAAAAATGAAGAACTTACAATAACCTAGTTGCATGAGTGTGCACACCCATAAACTAACACTTTGTTGTAGGACCTTTTGATTTTATTACACCACTCAGCCTTTTTGGCTAATAGTCTATCAGCGTGGCTCATCCTGATGCATATTTTCCTACTCTTTCTTGCAAAAACATTCTAGATCCGTCAAATTGTGAGGCATCTCTCAATCATCTTCTTTTGGTTAAGCCGTTCCTTCGTGGATTTGGGTGTATGCTTTGGGTCATTTTCGTGCTGAAAGGTGAAATTCCTTTTCATCTTCAGCTTACTGGTAGACTCCTGAAGGTTTTGAACTAAAATTGACTGGAATGTGTAGTTACTCATGATTCCCTCCCACCTTGATAAACACCCTGGCTGAAGTAAAGCAGTCCTAACGCACGATGCTACCACCACCATGCTTCACTGTGGGCATGGAGGGTATTTTCCCTAAAATGTTTCTGATTGTTTGTCACTTAAATGTTGTAATTTCACATTAAGGGTGGGAAAAGTTCTGACATGATTTATCTTGGTTTAATCTTTTTTTACATCACAAAAACCTGCCATTTTCACAGGGTTGTGTAGACTTTTTATATCCATTGTAGAACTATCCGCTTAGCAGCTTGTGCAAAGCTTTTGGTAACCACCAGTGCTGGCGATAGCCTTCTCTCATCTCTTCCACAATGGGAAGTGTACGCTTTTATACATTAGGAGCACTTTTCTATTGAAATGCCACGGAACTCACCACGCTCTTTGCTAGTTATCTGTGCAAATTTGCTCTGTCTTGTTGCTCAGTAAACGACACTCACTGCTTAGTCATCCTGCTGGGTCGAGTTCTGTCCTTTGAGTATTTCACATTCTAGCAGGGGTGTGTGGTTTTCTCTCACTGTATGCCATGCTTTCACTACTGAGCCTGTTAAGTAGCATGCAATATCCCTTGTTTTTCACAATACACTGAGTGCAATGCTTCGGGACTCGCTGTCTGAATTCCCTGGAAGCCCACACCAGCGTTGACCATCTTAAGGATGCAAAATCTGGATGGGATCTTGTTGAGTGCGAGACATGGCACCCACGGCTGGCAAATTTAGACCCTGATGTGGAGCTGAATGTGACCCAGACACGTCTGGAGATGACTAATAAACTTCAAAAGCCCACATTGCGTCTGAGACACTTTCTAGTCTATTAACTGCCTAGCTTAATTCAGCAGTTTAGGAACGGAGATCATAAAACTCCAACACAGCCCTCCTTATAGCTCGATGACTATTCACTCTATTCATTCCTAATGAAAGGAGTGGTAGGATTCTGTATCTGCAGCCGTTTCCTGTTCGACCTCAGCTTTACCGAGTTTGGGTCGGCCTCTGCAAGCTTGCAGGCACCACTGACACGTAGCCTGCATTAAAGGTTGATTTGGACAGACAAGATAATCATACCCAGGCACCGTGATGTGTTGTAGCTGATATAAAGTATCACAAGCATATTGGTCTGGGCCACATGGTTGGCAGTGATGCTTTTATTGCATCGCTGGTGGTCTCATCAGACAGCGCACTGCGTTCATGCTGCCGTAAAGGTGAATGCAGACACACTGATGACGATCTAGTGAGAATTTACAATATTGCATGGCACTTGGCACACTCTGACAGTACGTTAGCTGCTTTATTGCTAGCATTTGAACAATCCCATTAAACCTGCATAAGTTGAACCCTTTGTGTGGGATCTGATTGGCAGCTTCCTCCTAACAGTGGGACATCTAGGCCAGGATATGGACAGACAACCTGGTATATATACAGCAGTATATATAAAGATGACCACTCATGGCCGAGGCATCATTGTATTAGAACTCACAATTTCCTGATGATGGAGCAAACAGGAGCCCTGCGCGGGGTTTTTCTAATGAAATTAGTCCGCTTGCCCCATTGGTGCCCCATTGGTGAGTGATAGTCACAACGGACCCTGGGTAGCATTGGCACAGGTGGTGTATTTTTCCCCCGGTGTGACACCACAACACATAAGTCAGCTGGAATTGACGGTGGTCCACCTTACCTTCATATTTTTTATTGTCGTATGTTGTGCTGTATGTGCCGTATGTTGGTCCACTCGGACAACGTCAGATATATCAACCAACATGGTGGCCCAAGGTCCAAATGCCTGACTATGTGACTTGCCCACAAACAGGGTATCCAGGTGTTTCTCACATCGTTCGAGGTTGCCCCAAGTCCATAATTACATAAATGATGTATCTTGTCTATATATCCCAATGTATTTAACAATTAACTGACCTCTTTTTGCTTTCATGTGTTGTGTGTGTTCTTGTATATGTGTTCAGCATGTATATAGTCAGCAGGAGGTCCGGGAGCTATTGGGAAGGTTGGACCTAGGAAACCGGACTAAGATTGGACAGAAGGGCTCCTCTGGGCTTTCCAGAACTGTGAATGCTTTTGGAATTGTAGGTAAGGTACTATTAAAAAATACTGATCTTAAGATTTGGGTAAGATGTGCGAATCCCAGAGCACCTTCATCTGAAATGCATCGCCGGGTTTACTCATGTTAGTTGTTGCCATGCACACTGTGAAATGGTGTCTTAGTTTAGGATTTTATCTGTTGGGTGTTTCTCTGTCAGGTTTCATTAAGCGTATTGAACTTCACTGCTGTTTGTTAAGAAACAGTACTTAAAACACTTACACCGTTGTGATGTCAGTTATGAATTTGTTCTTATTAGTATTATGTAACTCTCTGATCAAAACATGTTTATACTAGCCATGGCATGTATTTTGGATATGCATGCTTCTAATACCTGATGCTTGTGGTTTGTTTTTGTTTTTTTGGCTACACAAGAGCTGATTGACTGGTTAACTAATTTTGCGTCTTAAATTTCAGATTATTATATTAAGCCTTTTCAAAGGGCGCTCTCAGACTGCTACGAGTTGAGAGGTTTTGACAAATCACTCCTTTCTTGTCGCTGGTTTGTTTGTTCGGTCTTCTCGCTCTTTTGGGTGGAAATGTCAAGTCGTGCTTGGAGGTCACCGCAATCAGGCGTAGTGAAGATTAGAAACGAAGTCAAATGAATAGAAGAGGTTATGTGCGTGGGTGTACAAAATACAAAAATCCAAAATGGTTGTTCGATATTCTGAGGAACTGCTTTGAAGCAGCCCTGTATATTTACAGTATTTTACTGGCAGTGGAGTTGTTAGGTAGTTTCTGTAATTATGCTGTACTTCATTCAGAATGTTATGTTTGTTAACAGTAATGTTTTATATTCAGTTTTGTTGTAATGTTTTATATTCAGTTTTTAAATGGCGTGAAATTCTATACTTGTACAAAATATACTAATAGAAATGTGCATTTTAAAGCAATCTTTTGATTTCAGTAGCTTTTCCAATTAGCTAACTATTTTTTTCGCTCACCTGATTTTTTTTTAATGCAGAATGTAACTATAGAGTCAAGATCGTGATCAGTCACAGCATCCATGCTTTGACTGAAATTTGGTTAAAATGTACTGTATATACATACTTGTATTAAAGTAGCTACTGTTAGCTATATGGATTATGTGTTCTACACTAGCGGGCTATTAGTTAGCTACAGGATTCCTGCGAGATCTGCTGCATGGCTTTACCCAAGATTCAACATAATCGAAAGCAAGCTGTTTTATTACATTTCTGAAAATAGCTAGTAGAGACGATGATCCTTTGCTGCTTCAGTGTGGTGCCTAGGTTTTTATTTAAAATTTTCTTTTTAAACTT
Organism: Ictalurus furcatus; assembly: GCF_023375685.1. NCBI lineage: Eukaryota > Metazoa > Chordata > Actinopteri > Siluriformes > Ictaluridae > Ictalurus > Ictalurus furcatus. Next base: position 7,389,213 of record NC_071256.1, read on the forward strand.
AACAATATAGTCAAAGCGGCGTTGCAGTAGCTACTGTATACGACAATGTGCTTAGATACAGTATAATCTGGCAGTTCTGTCAATATTTTCTCACTGCTGTAAAACATGTCTAAGGATCATTCTGGTTATACTAAACACAGTATTTTATTTACAGAAATTATTCACAGTGACAATTCAAAGCAAGAACTTCTAAAAATCATTGTGGAATGATCAAGAGTGTTATATTTAAACAAAACAACAAAAAAAGACTTTTTGATAGATTTTTTTCCCCCCCAGAATGACGTCTTTTGTAATCGTTACCGCTTTCTGAGGCAGTTGATTGCTGCTCGATTCTTGACCTAGATAGATTACATTGTTGACTGTTGATGCTATGTAGACTATTACACCGCACTCTCATCCTCTGCCTGCCTCCTATCATAATTACGTCTTGCGCAACCATACAACAGTACTGAACACTTTTCTGATAGGGACAAAAGGTTTATGCTAAAAATGACGCACTCGCATAACAGGTATAGTCCAATGTTTGTCAGGAAATACTGTATTGGACTAATAGTATTATTGACCTATTTCTAGCATTAAAAAACATTTTTGTCTGCATTTTTCACTTTTACTGTCTGTCATTCTATCATTATAATACAACTGCCCTGGAACATACAGTATCGTGTAGAGGCTTTATTTATCTCATGATCAGTAAACATTATAATGTAACACTTTTGGTTAGTCATGATTAGCAAATCTGTCACACACCTCGCACACCTCTGACAGGAAGTAAACAGCTGTGCTCTTTTAACAATCGATACATTAAATGCATGCGACTCTGCCAGAGCTGATTTCTGATCGAGAATTTGTTGAGACGTCATGCTCGATATTTATGTTAAACTCATATACTGTATACAGTCATCGGCGTACACCCACAGTGCTGTATAAAATGTCCTGTATATTGTGTGACTGCTTAGTAGAATATTCCTCCGCCTTCTTGCAGGCTTTGTCCGTTTCCTGGAAGGCTACTACATCATTCTGATCACCAAGCGACGCAAGATGGCCGACATTGGGGGTCACTCCATCTATAAGATAGAAGACACCAACATGATTTATATCCCTAACGACTCAGTCAGGGTCACGCATCCTGATGAAGCCAGGTTAGTTTAAGTCTAGATTTGATTCCTTTAGAGTGCCGTTCAGTTTTCTAAGGTCGCAGCAGCCGGCTATTAAAAGCGCTGAGGCACAAATTGTAGCTTAAATTGCAGTCATGCGGCGCAACCACAGAGCTGTTGAAAAGCTTAAGGCTAAATGAATGGAAATGCATTAACCAGCTAAGTACAAATATCTACAGTATGAGCGGGAGTTCAAAAGTAACCCCATTTTGTGTTTAGAACCTTGAAACACTGCTCCTAAATTTAACGACATGAAGTTTAGTGGACCGAGCGGAGTGTGTAATCAGCAGGACTTTCCAACCCTTCCCTTTTGCCCTACGTTTCGCATACGCATACATTAGAAATGTATGTTTAAAGTGTTTAGGTTTGTAGTTTTCATAATTACACATAAGAACGGGGACAAACAGCTTAGTACATCTGACCCTTAGTGTCAAACATCACTGTAACATTTGTCTCGTGCTGTCTTGTCACCATTTTTTTTTTTTTTTAGCACAAACTTTGTTATAGATTTGTTTTGTTTTATGACTTCTACATTATCGAGTCAGTACAAAACACATTTTAGATTACCAAACATTAGTTTTCTAGCACAAACTTAAATGTTACCGAATAAATGTTTGTATGTCAGTAAAGAAAGCAGCATGTTAAGTGGTAAGAGACACTTTTCAGACAAAAAAACACAATGACGGCTGATGGGTTTTGCTGCAGAAATAAGAAGCGAGTGCGACAGTCAAAGTCTCCAGAACAACTGTGGCTGGTTCTGCAAGATGCTCAATAAAACTTACAGCTCATTTCCTTATAATACCGCACTAATTGTACCAGAGATTACTATTTTTTTAATTATTATTTATTTTTTGTCACACCAAATATTACCTTTGTTTCCTTTACTACTGTTTACTGTATTTTTTTTTTTAAATGTAGAAACATTTAAATTCATTATTTTTGAAGGCATCTTTGCTCTATAGTGTTTCTTTGCATGTGCCTAAAACTTTTGCACAGTACTGTATTTCTTTACAGTATACACAAACCGTATGTTAATAGGAACATACCGGTACCCAGTGCAATTATTTCATGATCTAATTATCTAATCATGCAGATTAGGTCAAGAGCTTCAGTGAATGTTCACATCATTAATCTGAAAGGGGTGGGTGGGTTGGGGGGGGATCTCAGTTATCACAGTGACTGTGGCTGGTTTGAGTATTTCAGAAATTGCTGATCTCCTGGGATTTTCAGACAGAACTCGAGAGTTTAGAAACCACCAGGGCACAGATTCACAGAAACTGGACAGCTGAAGATTGGAAAAATATCACTTGGTCTTTTTTCCAGTTTCAGTGAGGCTGCACTCACTGTAGCCTCAGATTCCTGCTCTTGACTGACAGGAGTAGAACCTGATTTGTGGTCCTTTACTGTTATAGCTCATCCACCCCAGGTTTCAGCATGTTGGGCATTCTGAGATGCTTTTCTGCTCACCACAGTTGTAAAGAATGATCATTTGAGTTCACGTAGCCTTTCCGTCAGCTTGAACCAGTCTGGCCATTCTCCTCTGACCTCCCTTATCAACAAGGTGACATGTTCCTGCCCTTAGAACTGATCCCCCACTGGATGTGTTTTGTTTTTCTGTATAAACTCTAGAGATTGTTGTGTGTTTGAAAATCTCAGATCAGCTGTTTCTGTAATACTTAAACCAGCTGGTACCAACAACCATGCCAGGGCTGTGATCACTACGAGCACATTTTTCCCCTCATGTTTGATGAGAACATTAACTGAAGCTCTTGACTTGTGTCTTCATGATTTCATGCATTGTGCTGCTGATACATGATTGGGTAATGAAAGCGCATGTGTCCACCAGTGAATATCCAGTGAATATTTTCTTTTTTGTTCTTTCTTTAGGTCATTAGAGCGATAACAATGGAACATTTTCACTTTCATAAGTCTTTATCAGATTGTAAATTGCGAACAATAAAAGACGAACGAATGCTTTCAACTATCCTCCAGATCAATATCTACCTCCTTGATAATTGATCTTCAGCTGAGATTTTATTATTATGCTATATGGATATTACTACACTTAGTTTGTATGGCCTTATTTTCATAACTCTTTATGACGCTTATTACGCATTCAGTTTATTAATTTGAAGTGAGAGTGAGGCCCTACAGACACTAAACGAGGAATAGTACATGATGTTCTTAGGTGACATAATTACCTGAAAAGTAGCAACTTGGGAGTGCTGTCATGACACCAGGTCACACATCTGGTATTATTGTACTGTCACATTTTATGTAAGTGTGCGACTGAAATTTGTACATTTGTTCCTACTGACAGTTCAGTGCTTTTACTTTTTTTTTTTTAACCATCATTGTATTTCTACAGATATGTGAGGATGTTCCAAAATGTGGATCTTTCCAGTAACTTCTATTTCAGGTAAGTGCTCAAACATTTTCCACAGAGCTGTCACATGTCCTGCTGTTTTGTGCGTGTGTGTGTGTGTGTGTGTTTAAGTACGTCCTGTTCGGAACACAGGGTATGATTGGGTCTTAATTTAGCAGCACCTGAGATCAAAATCCTGTAACAGTATAACGAGCATGGGGCAGGTCGGCCTGTGATACCTAGCTGATCCCTGATGATCTTGGGTTACCTTTCTGAATCTCGGCTTTTGTGTGTAGCTGTGTTTGTTTGTCCTTGTCCCCGTTTTTTTGTGTGTACGTACCGTAAGGAGAACAGGATATGCTGTATTTTGGAAAGACCTTGGGTTTTTGCCTCATGTGTGTGTCTAGCTTTAATTGGGTCTGTATGAGTTCTTGTGAGAAGTATGTGCGCAAAGACATGACTCTATAGTACAGGGGTCGGGAACCTATAGCTCACGAGGCACATATGGCTCTTTCAATGATTGCCTATGGCTCAACATCAGGAGAAAAAACAATCACGAAAGCTATTTCTCCAGATTCTCCGACTCTTTTGATGATATTATGTACTGTAGATGATGAGATATTCATAGTCTTCGCATTTTCACGTTGAGGAACATTATTCTGAAATTGTTCCACAAATTGTAGACGCAGATTTTCGTAGATTGGTGAACCTCTGCCCATCTTTACTTCTGAAAGACTCTGCCTCTACACTTACATTCCCAGCCTTTTATTGCCCCATCCCAACTTTTTTGAGACGTGTTGCCACCATGAAATTAAAAACGACCTTATTTTTTTCTTAAAATGGTACATTTACTCAGTTTAAACATATGATATGTTTTCTATGTTCTATTGTGAAGAACGCGTGGGTTTATGAGATTTGCAAACCATTGCATTCTGTTTTACACAGCGTCCCGACTTTTTTAGAATTGGGGTTGTACATAATTCATAATCGATGCCCGTTTGTGGCACAAGAAGCTCAAATTTCATTGGACAATGTGGAGCAGAGCGGTAATTTCACAGTCTAATTCATAAATAAGTTGAAAACTACATAGTCAGTCTGTTTTCAGTTTTTTTAGCAAGGATGAAATGGCTAAAAAAAAAAAAGACGCTCGTATCGTTCTTTCCAGTTATTTGGAAGTTGCATTAATGGTAAGTAGTGTTCAGTTTACTGTTACTTACGCACTGCATCTTGTATTGATTTACCATTTGATGAATTGATCATAGTTGGTTAAATGAAGTCAGAGTGCCACCTACAGGCCTATTATGTGACGTACAGGCTATTAGGTCACGCAAAATGTGAAATCCCCTTTATTACATGACCACTTTTTTTTTTTTATAATTATTAGATAATAGTAATGATAATAACTAGAGTAATAAGGAGACATATATAAAAACATCAAAAAATATGTTAACATTTCGCTGGTTCTTTTATCATAAATCTTTTTATGATTTAAAAAAAATCATAACACTTTTTTTTTTTTTTTTGGCTTTTATGGCTCTGCCGGCTGAAAAGGTTCCCAACCTCTGCTATAGTAGATTGTCGTTACTCATCATTCTTTATTTGTTAAATTTTACATGTACATTCGAATTAAAACAGTACAATATATTGTATATATTATATACCTGGACAATGTAGCCTGCTCTTTTGATAAGAAAACGATATATATTGCACCTCAGTACGACTTTATTGGAAGTAAAATGGCTCTTCACTGGTTACGGACTCAAGACCACTGTTTCAATTCAATTAAATTTTATTTGTGTAGCGCTTTTTACAATAGACATTGTCTCAAAGCAGCTTTATAGAAACATATAAACACAGGATACAGATTTTAAGTGTGCGAATTTATCCCAATTGAGCAAGCTGGTGGCGATGGTCCCAAGGAAAAACTACCTGAAGTGAAATGAGGAAGAAACCTTGAGAGGAACCAGACTCAGAAGGGAACCCGTCCTCATCTGGGTAACGACGGATAGTATGAAAGTAAAAGAAAATCCATTATGGTTTTTACATGAAGTCTGTTTGTTAAACTAGTTCACTGTTCACCAAAGGAGACCTGAGTCCAAAACTTTATGTGGTAATTGCAGTCCCAAGGCCATCGCAGCAACCGTAGTCCCAGCAACCACAGCGAGAATGTCCATGTGGAATTGAGGTTCTTTTGAATCTTCAGACTGTATCCTCCAGTTTGTCTGTGTCCTTGTTTTTGTGCCACTCCCGAATAGATAAATTTATGAAATAGGACTCTGTAGTTTTTTTCCGCTGAGGTGTGTGTAATAGCATGAGCGTGTCATGTAAATGTCAAGCACGGTTGGCTCTATTGTTATGAAATGGAATTGGCACAACCGTGACTCTGTCTAGAGGAGGAGTCTGTCTACCAAAAGCGCGAAAGAGCAGCACCCGAGAAGCCGTGGGTAACTCTGAAGGAGCTTGAGAGATCCACAGCTCAGATGGGAGAAGCTGTTTTCAGGATAGCCATAACCTGGGCACACTTTCCACAACGCTGGGAGCATGTTCAATTTGCCAGAAATGCACGTTGGAGACTCAACAAACATGTATGAAAGAGAACCCACAAATGGTTACGTTTGTTGGGAAACCAACCGTGCTCATCACTCGGTCGCGCTGAAGCATGGTGGTGGTAGCACTGAATAGTTACGCAAGCAACAAATGCTTGTTTTTTGCTTAAATATTCTTTGCGACACAATTGAAACAAAATGTTACTAATACTTTAACTTTGATCTAGTGAATCGAAGCGACTTGCAAGTGTGCAAACCAGTTGACAGTTGCAAAATGACCAGAAACAACAAGACGAGAGCCCATACTGGAACAAACACACATTCAGCATCCTTACTTTGATTAACCTTATTATTTTTTTGTTTCGATTTTTTTTCTCACTTTATCATTGCGATATTCAAAACTCGTTTATCACGTATCACATTTTTGACCATTCTGTGCAGACATTTTTTTTTTTTTAAACAGAAAAATGAAATGTAGTACAATAAAGTATGTTTAAGCTCGGAATGTCAGTCATTGCATGTGTTATTTATTTGATTGATTCACCTTTACCCGACGTCCTGATGATTTCCTGACGTTTGCCAGTACCACTTCACACTCTACTTTATTGGATTTAATGAAAAACAGTTTTGCACACCAAGCAGACTGTTTGAATTTCCTTTTTGCGTGCCCCCTGTGACGTTTGCATCTTTTGACCTGTAGTTACAGCTATGACCTGAGCCACTCTCTTCAGTATAACATGACTCTTCTCCAAACACCCTATGATCATGGAGAAACTGAGGAGCACCAAACCAGCGGCAGCAGCAAACAGGACAGTTTCGATATCTTTGAGGATGAAGGCCTTCCTACGCAAGGTCGGTTGATCTGTCTGTTTGTCTCTCTCTCTCTCTTTTTTTTCTCATTTCTTCGACTTTTGTGATCGTCACTCCATCCAAGGTCTGTATCTGTCTGCATATGTGTGTTTATCTTTATTTCTCTGCTTTTTTTCACTTCTATCTTTCTATCTCTTCACGTGTTTCCTTTATCTCTTATTTTGCATTTGCCTTTTCTGCCTGGATGTGTTTCTTGTTTATGTGAGGAATAAAACACTTCTTGTATTTTTTTAAAATTCATTTATAGTTATGTTTAATATTGGGGTAAATAGTAAATGGTCTGCACGTATACAGTGCCTTTTAACCTTAGCGGTTCTACAAAGCTGTTTCTCATTCCCCCATTCACACACACATTCACACACACACACACACCAATGACAGCAGTAAAGGCGCCTTTCATGCGTGTCATCGGGAGCAGCATGTGAGCCAGGAATCGAACCGCCAACCCTATGATTAGTGGACAGCCCACTCTACCACCTGATCCACAGCCGCCCCGTAAAACGTCCGTGAAACCAGTTAGTTCCTGTTATCGCTTGTGTAATAACCATCATTCCCTCGCTTTCTCTTGAAGTTCATAAGACATAAACAAGCAAGAGCAACATGCTCTGTCCTGAAGTATTTCCCGTGGCAGAAAAAAAGGGACAGCTTGACTGTTACAAAGCACTGATTCCTTTCAAAAATACTAAAAAACATCTCCTTCACTTTGTTCAATAACAACATGTCATTACTATAGAATCGATAACGTACTAGGACATTCACATTAACATCTAAACCTGTAGTTTGCACTCTTCTCCGAGCTCCTGTTATCGAAAAACTAATCAGCGTTGATCAGATTGAAGAATTCACATCTTGAACTTGTTTCTCCATGTGTCTGTTTATAACACACATACGCTATGAGTGCACATTTTGTGTACGAATCTGATTGCGTGTCTGTTTTTATTCCAGTGGTAAACGGCTTGAAGAATGAACCCTACGCTAAATATGTGTGGAACAGTCGTCTGATGGACAAAGTTAAGGATACGGTGCATCCAGACTGGCTCCTGTACATCATCCATGGCTTCTGTGGCCAGTCTAGTATCCTTGCACGTGTGTGTGTGCTCATGTGCATGCGTACCTGATTCACCTGTCTATTTGTGATGTGGAATTCTTGAATGGATACAATTAGATTTTTTAATTTAGATACTATTACTTGGCTTTTACAATGCTGCCTTTGACCTTCCCCTTGTCTTTCTGTTTTTTCTCACTCTGTCTGTGTCTTTGCTTGGTTTATGAGCTGTATCAGCACATTGCTTCTTTTTTCCTCTCTCAGTCCTTTTTATTCAAACTATTCTAGTCTAACCCTCTTCCCTCATGCTATCTTTTTCTGTCCATCCCTGTGTCAGGTGCTTTCAGCTTCCTGTAGACAAGCGAGGTCCACGGTGAGCCTCCAAGGCTTCAATGGAGTCCCTATTTGCTCTTTCTTTGCTGATGTGTAGTGTGTTCCATGACTAAACCTTGTAGATGCCATGTCTCTGGCATGATACAGAGCAGCTGGGCCACATTTGGTATGAAGTTGGATCACTGCATATGCATTATACTGTATATGATTTGAAAATGATATGCGACTTATAGTCGGGACTCCTTTGACCTACAGTAACACTTAAAAATGTCAAATCTTCTTCGATCTGGTCATAAATTCCATTTTCTCTTTCTCACCATCATTTTCACGTACGTAGGAGTATGGAGCGAGTCGAACATCGTGAAATAAACATAACATGTCCTTTGGCTTTGACCGCCCCTCTAAAGAGATTAAAAGCCTCCATGTGAAACCATGCCAAAACACACTTTCCACAATGTTTATTTTTTTTTTTTTACTGTTTATTCATTTTGGCTTTTGAATATTCTAGTGTACTCATGTGTATATGTATATGCATGTTCTCAGTGGCGTAACATACTGGACCAGGGCTAATATCGAAGGTGATTAGTGGGCCCCTAGGAGGTTTTTTTTTTCCAAGCAGATGCTCTCATATTATGTTTAGAGGAATAAGAGTGCTGATTATAGAGCCAGGATTCAAGAGAAATGTGTGTTTTTTTGTTATTGTTGAGCAGAACAGTTTTGCTTTTAGTGATAAGGGCTTGAGTTCCACGTCCTTCGTCCCCTTGCTTACACCTAAAACAAAGTACCTCCATCTTTGCTAACGCCTACTCATCCCAACCGTATACACGTATAGTACATTCTGTCAAAAATATAGTGTCAGACGATATCTGTGCTCGTTAAGCTTGTGTGATATGGAGTTTTCCATTTGATTATTCAGAACTGATTAAAAAAAGGCGTATTCTCTCTACCCTGTCAATCACAGTGACACTAGCCAATCGTGAGCGTCTGTGAACTCATGTACGTGGAAGGGGGTAGATAGCGTTTTCCTCATAGGGTGTTACGCCGCCCTGGGACGCAGCTTGAGCAACAGTTTGGAAAGATGTGGTTGGCTGGCTTCACATGTCTCAGAGGAAGTACATGGAACTTTCATTGTTCCGGTTTGTAAGGCGTTGGTGGGTAGAAATTGGCAAGTGACCGAATTGGGGAGAAAAATGGGAATAAAAAAGGGTCAACTTAGAACTAGATTTGGTCAACTGCAGCTCTGTACTCTGTAAAAAAACAAAACAAAAACACAACGTTTGCCAGGCTTTATATATGTTTGATGTCTATGTGCCAGTGTGTGTACTTAACTCTAAGTTTCAGAATTGTTGATCTATGGACGGCCGGTTTATGTCACTCTGATCGCTCGGCGTTCCAGCCGTTTTGCTGGAACCCGCTTCCTGAAGAGGGGAGCCAACTGTGAGGTACACATTTTACACTCAACCCGAGAATAACTGGCACCCTTTAAGAGAATAGACAGAAAAGACTGGATAAAAAATATTCTTCTTTAATAAATATGATCGTATTTTCTCACAAAAAACAACATAATTTTGTGAAAATGTAAAAAGAAAAGAAAAAAAAAGCCTTTCAGTCATCTTGAGAAGATTATTATTTTTTATTTGTTCAAGAACACCATCAACAGGGGACTGGAATGTTGATGGATATTTGTGGGCTGTTTTGGAGACTAATGATCCTCTTACGGAGATTGACAGAATCATGATAGACTCACCTCTGCATTTTGTCGAGTACTTGGTTGCCTCTACCAGGAGATTAAGACTTGAACACCACTGAAAACCTGGACTAAAGTGGGCCACTAAGAACCACTTAAAAACCATAACATGGCTTTGGACCTCAATTCATATGAACAGTTATGCTATTATAGCTTTAGGACTGAAATAGCCACAAACAGTTTTGCACTCAAGTCTCCATTAGTGAACAGTGGAGATGTTAAACAAAACAGACTTCATGTATAAACTGTAATGAATTTCCTGCATACACAACTTGACCATGTAGCATTAGCACATTTATAGAAGGGATTTATTTATTTATAATCACACTGTGATTATAAATAAATGTCTGTTATTACCCAGATGAGGATGGGTTCCCTTTTGAGTCTGGTTCCTCTCAAGGTTTCTTCCTCATATCATCTCAGGGAGTTTTCCTTGCCACAGTCACCTCTGGCTTGCTCATTAGGGATAAATTCATATCCTGAATTTATATATTTCTGTAAAGCTGCTTTGGGACAATGTCCATTGTTCTAAGCGCTATACAAATAAAACTGAATTGAATTTAAATTTCCTGAATGACTAGAAAGGTTAGTCTGCAAGTGGACTTCAAACTTGTTAGGCGTTATACAGTATATAGGAAGAATCACGCACGGTGGCTTAGTGGTTAGCATGTTCGCTTCACACCTCCAGGGGCAGGGGTTCGAGTCCCACCGTGGCCCTGTGTGTGCGGAGTTTGCATGTTCTCCCCGTGCTGTGGGGGTTTCCTCCAGGTACTCCGGTTTCCTCCCCCAGTCCAAAGACATGCATGGTAGGCTGATTGGCATGTCCAAAGTGTCCATAGTGTATGAATGGGTGTGTGAATGTGTATGTGAGTGTGCCCTGTGATGAATTGGCACCCTTTCCAGGGTGTACCCCGCCTTGTGCCCAGTGCTTCCTGGGATAGGCTCCAGGTTTCCCCATGACCCTGAAGAAGATAAGCGGTATAGAAGATGGATGGATTTGTGGTAAAAAATAAAAAAAAAGTTTAAGCTCAAAATATTGTGTGTATCCGTAAATCGTGCAAATAATTCTGGAATTACACTGATACAAAGTTTTCTTTGATATTTTCAGTTTTTAATTATTATTTTTTTAAATTAACTTCTGTAATCTGGAATAATGTGCTAAGTTCCTAGCTCCACAATATGTACCCAGTTCCCAGATTTCACAGCCAAGAAAAAATTTCCTAGAATCCTTTACCAGCATAACTGGTCATTTTTTAAGGATAATTCTGAAGCAGTTACATAGCACAGTGTTGCGTGTGTGTGTGTGTGTGTGTGTGTGTGTGTGTGTGTGTGTGTGTGTCCATTTGAAGGGTGACGTGGCAAATGAAGTGGAGACTGAGCAGATCATCCACGATGCCTCAGTAATGTCGTTTTCAGCAGGAAGCTACTCGTCCTATGTGCAGGTGCGAGGCTCCGTGCCTCTCTACTGGTCTCAGGACATCTCCACCATGATGCCCAAACCACCCATACGATGTAAGAGCATTACACAGTATCCATATGTGGTTTAGTATTATACAATACACTATTGGCTATTGTTTTTTAGTGTATTTTATTTATTTTTTATTTTTTTTTTTACACAAGTGCTCCCATGCACTCTTTAAGACTGTGTTTGCTAGACTGTAGTCATATGATCTTTATATCACAGTAGATTAATCATAATCATCATGCACTTTTCTGAGTATCATATACATTATTGGGTGTCAAGGCTTTTATAACTTCGAGACTTAGCATATCTTACAAGAATTGGATCCCAGGGCTAATATACATGTCAAAGCATGAGTAAGGGAGGGAAGGACGAGGATTAGGTGTGTGTCATGAGCATAGAAATGGTATGAGAAGCCGTGCGAGATGAAGAAAGTAGAGGGTCAGGTGCTGAGCCGCGTGGGACTCCAGTAGTGAGTCTTCTCATAAAAATTTTATACCAGTCAAAAGTAAAAAAAAACTTATGGCTCCACATTTTTTTTGTTAAATAGATACATTTCCTGACGTACTCTGTACAGTGAAAATGTTTTCATGTATCTCAGAAGGTGTTGATAAATAACAGCAAGTTTATATTAATGCGCTCGTTTCTATACAGTTTGTAAATGGCCATAACATTTTTGCATAAAAGTTTATGTAAAATTTTCATTTAGTACTGCCCTTCAGAAGCTACATTTTTACATATATTTACATGTTTCACAGAAGCCCCCCCCCCCCCAGCCCTTAATGTATCGTGTTGCCTTCTTGTGCATCAGTGAATGTTTGCACCTTTTGTAATAGTTGTGTACGAGTCCCTCAGTTGTCCTCAGTGTGAAAAGATGGATCTCAAAATCATATAGCCGCTGTTGGAAAGGTGTCAAACATATAAGCAGTTTATAATATGCTGGAAAAGTAAAGAATGTGCAGGACCTGGAGGATTTTTCTGAAGAACAGTGGGTAGTTTAACTGCTTAGGACAAACAAGGGACTCATGAACCTCTATCACAGCACATAAACACAATCGTCGATCATCCAGGTAACAACACACAGTGTTAATAGTCAAGTGTGTGTAAACTTTTGAACTGGTTAATTTGTGTAAATTCAGTTATTATTGTGTCATGTGGACTATATGTAATGTGAAATAGCGTATTGAGGGCAGTATTAAATAAAAATCTAAATGAAAGTTTTATGATTCCTCTTTTTTGCAGATTCTCCAAGGGGTATGTAAACTTATGTAAACTTATGACCTCAACTGTACTGACAGCTTAGTCGGGCTTGTACAGCAGACTCTGCACATAAACTGATTAAAAAACATGTCTAATTGTTGAAATGTTTTTATTTCTCATGTTCGAAATGATTAAGAGTGTCAGGGCTGTGTAACAGTCCGAGGTAGAGCTGTTCTTAAGTGTTTTTTAAGTGACACAGGAGAGACTTCGAGACAGAGGGCTCTGCAGTTTCTCTTTGGTATAGCAAGCTGCATTTTTGATAGAAAAAACAAATGGTTGGTGAGGGAATGCTTTACCATAAGCTATAAAAGGAACTAACTTCATTTTTTTCTTTAATGCAATTAAAATAAGTGCAAAAGTCTTAGCCACCCTATTACTATTGTTTAGTACAACTTTTGTTATAGATATTTTATTTTATGACTTCTGTATTAGCACAAAAACATTTTATATTTCCTATACTTTTCCGACAAAAGATGAGATGCTACGGAAAAATGTATGTTAGTAAAGAAAGCAACGTGTTACATGCAGTCACCTCTGAAAGTACTGGAACAGCAAGGCCAATTCTATTTTTCTCACTATACATTGAAGACATTTGGGTTTGAGATCAAAAGATGAATATGAAAAAACAGACCAGAATTTCAGCTTTCATTTCCTGATATTTATATCTAGATGTGTTAAACAACTTTTGGTTGTTCCCAACTTTGGGAACATGACACCTTTTGTTTGAACCCACCAATTTTGTTTTTCAAGTGATTTTTCAAAATATTGGAACATTGTGACTGATAGGTGTTTCTTGCTGCCCAGGTAAATTGATTGTTTAAAGACTTAATAGCTTTGGCTGTCTACTCTTGGTTTGAGCCCTAGGTTTTGGATTTGAAGACTGCATTTGTTGTTAACAAGGATAAACCAACATGAAGACCAGAGATCTGTCTATGGGAGAAAAGCAAGCCATTCTGAAGCCGAGAAAAGAGGGAAAACAATAGACTTGGCTTTGCTGTTCAAATACTTTCAGAGGGGACTGGAACAGACAACTTTTCAGGCAAAAAAAAAATGTAATGAAGGTTGCAAAAAAAAGAAGCAATTGTGATAAAGTCTCCAGAAGAACTGTGGCAGATTCTCCAAGATGTTCAATAAAACTTAACATAATTTCCTTATAAAACTATACAACCTGCACTTGATACTATAGTAATTATTATTTTTAAAAAAAACAAAGTTCTGTCACACGAAATATGGACTTTGGAGTTTATTATTGTTGTTTTTTTATGTTGAAACAGTTCATTTCATTATTTTCGAAGGCATCTTTGCTTTACAACATTTCTCTAAGATGTTTGCACAGAAATGTTTATCAGCCATTCAACAAATGTTAATCTTCATAAAGTTCTCATTCGATGCATTTTATATTCTCTTAAAATTCTACCCTCTTTTGAGTGAGCAGTAATTTCAAAATGTTGCGATTTAACAACTGTAAGCCAGTGCTTTCCTTTGACTTGCTAGTTGTTCAACTGACTATAAGTCAAGTGCTAATCGAGGCCCTCTGGGGCAGAAATCACGCTGCCCCATACTCGCTTAATACACCTTTGTTTATGATTGAAAGAGGGACAGTGGACAGGACAGTTAATGATATTACCTCTTGTGTTGGAAATAGTTTAGCTGGTCTCAATTGAATTTTTGTTCTCTGTCTTTTTATCGGTCGTGTAAGTGTGCGCGGTACAGGTGTTAAGATTTGGCACAAGTAATCCTCTTATCCCTTGTCCCCATTTCCATCTTCTCTCCTGAACAGAGTGACATTTTGTATGCGTTTACACACACCAGTACACAGCATGTCCCCGAACCCACCACACTAGCCGCTCGCCTCCTGGTGCTTGCTTGCCGCTAATACCTCTTTCTCCTTCGCTGATAATCCAGATTTCCTTTCTTTTCATTAGGCTCTCATTATAGGCCATCACTGGATAATATAAAGGAGGAAAATGTCAAATGAGGACGTCTGGCATGTTTTGTGATGAGGGAGCTCTTTCAAGAAATAACCATTCACATTATTTCTCTCGCTGAAACGGGTCGATAAGTGCATGTCTGACTAGATCTTGTGAGATTTTTGCGGTGTTGTTGTTGTTGTTAAACTGGCGGCCCAACATGATCTTTGCAGGAAGATAGCCGAGGTAAGATTAAAGGTGGCTTTCGGTGAGGTCGATGGGTTTTTTCTCAAACGCCACACGTTTACAAGAATAAGTTATAAACAAGCTTACACGTGTATATAGATGATGATGACACCCTCAGGCATTCACACAATTCATTCACTATGAAGAAATGTACAGATTGTTATTTATCTTTTTAAAGACTAACGATTGACCAAGTACTAGAGAACAGATTTGAAAGAAAATAATTAAAAAAAAGAAGCCTCTAAACTGAATATGCATAAGGAGCATCTCTCAGAAACCATGTCCTGCCAAGGTCCTGCCTTTCACATCTCGGTCCTGCCGTTCACATTTCCTTTGTCAGTTTTGGGCCTCTTGAACTTTCTTTGCAAATTCAAATCCTCTTCTCTTTCAGTGATGTTCAGATGTTATGTTTCTCCTAAAATGACAAAACAATCATGTTCTCATCTCTTCTGTAGAATATGACTTTATGAGTTGTTAAAGTTGCATGTGAGTGATATTGATATAGAAAAGAGGTTGTTTTATGTCTAATGTACCTAAAGCTAGAACCATTATTTGAAAGGGAGACCCTCGGATGTAGGTCCTGAACCAGTTGTTAAATGGTCCCATACTTCAATCCATTGATCCATGGTGAAATTGTTCAGTGACGTTCATCTGCTCTGATCCATTTTCTCTTTACTTATTTCGATCTATCTTTTCCAGTGGACCAGGCCGACCCATACGCCCATGTTGCGGCGCTTCACTTTGATCAGATGCTGCAGCGGTTTGGTTCTCCGATCATTATCCTCAACCTTGTTAAGGTGCGCAAACTTTCCAAATAGATACATTTTCACTTTTATTATTGCACTCATACCTGCTCGTGTGTGCTTTCTTCGGTTCTTCTGTTTAATTCCTATTCCTGTTACTCCTCTTTTGTTGATGGTCTATATAGAACCAATTGAAGTGCTGTACATTTCTCTTCCATTAGTGGGCTATTTTTGGTGAGGAGTAATTGAGTCACACAGACACTCGTGCGTATTTAGGATCAGCCTGTCAGGCAGTGATATTCAAACAGACGTTTGCACTTTGGTGTCAAACTACTTCCTGGATTTGTCATATCTCACTTTGTAACTTACAAGGGTGAGGGAACAAAGGTATAATTGCTGCTGTCCATACACACACATGTTCACATGCTGGCCATGTGCCACTGATGAGTATGCCCGGTGGACACACTCTTTTTTTCTTGTAATTGCCTGATGCATAAAAAAGCTCATAGAAAGCATGTGGGCCTTTAGAAATTAGTGTGTGTGTGTGTGTGTGTTTAAAATGAAAGCATGTGGCCAAAAATGGAACATGCATCTTATCTTTTCTCGTGTTTGTAAAAATTCTATGTGCGTGTTAGTAGTTCAGTAGAACATGTGTTGGCCCTGAGCCTATATACGTGCTGGGGAGTCACATGGATCTCCGTAGGTCGTCTCGTGAGCGGCGGGAAAGATCTCTATGGTGTGATTGTTAGATGATGCTGTGGTGGAGAGCTGTTTGTCTTCCACAGTGTACTATATATTAGGCTTTTAGGCCCCTATCTGTATCTCTATTTTGTTTAGTGCTTAAAGTGTTTACATCTGTTTTTGTATTCAGATTTAAACCACAAGTAGGTGTGGCCTAGACTGAAAGGGTTTTTAATTATTATCATTTTTTATTAAATACATGAACCGTATCAGTCTTCTATGGAAAACAGGGATGGGAGTGCTGGGGAAAAAAAGGAAGTCATTTTCATTCACAAATGATAACAAAAAATAGCAATTTGTAGAACATCCATCCATCCGGCGTACCCGGAGGAAACCCCTGAAGCACAGGGAGAACATGCAAACTCTGCACACACAGGGCAGAGGCCGGATTCGAACCACTAAGCCACCGTTCCTTCTCCCCCTCCACCCAATTTGCAGAACATTACTTTATTCAACTCCTGAAACTGACACCCTGTGGAACCTTCTGGAAAGCTTTCTATCTTCTGAGTAACATAGATACACGCCAATGTTGTTTACCATGCAAAGACTTGGGGGACAAAAAAAGAAGAAAAAAGCATATTCTTTTTCCTATGCGAGAACATTTCAAGTAATTTTGTGTGGTTTTGGAGTTGGGAGTTTGCGCGAATCTGGCAACCTTACACTCACAGCTTCAAATGGAAGTAAAAGCCTCTTGCGCTCACACAACATTTTTTGATATAATAAAACTGGATTTCTGGTGTGTTAGAATGCTTCATAATCCATTTTATCATGCTGATATTATGTCATTGAAATTACGCAGAAGCGAGAGAAGAGGAAACATGAAAAAATCCTAAGTGAGGAGCTCTACCCAGCCATCATCAACCTCAATCAGTTCCTCCCCCCAGAGCACTGCATCGATTACATCGCCTGGGACATGGCTCGTTACACCAAGAGGTGTGTTGTTCCTTTATTTTAGCTCTGCAACTGTGTGTGGGGTTTAGACGAGAGAATATTCATGCAAGTACAGTTGAATTTGGATACCATTTGGACAAAATGAAAAATAATAATATTAAACAAATAAACAAAGTGTTCAGTGTATGGTTTTGCAGATGTTGCTTTATCACAATATAAAAGAAAATCAGGTAAAATAATACTGTTTATTTTTCACTATATTTTGGATTGCAGGACACGGCGATATATCATTTTTAATGCCTTGGACATCGTAAATCGTAATCTTCACATTATACGTTTTCTTCACCCTTTCAAACCATTGGGGAAACTTTTTCACTCGACTGTATATTTTTAAATGTTTTATTGTAATGTTTGCTTACTGTGATTATTCCTTTGTGTTGTTCTTTATTCTGTGAGTAACGTTCTCCTCTCCACATGCAGTAAACTTTGTAACGTGTTGGACCGGTTGAGTATGATTGCTGAGAATGTAGTAAAGAGGACCGGCTTCTTTGTCAACCGATCTGATTTCCACTGTCACATGTTACGGCCTGATGATAGGTAGGGACAAGAAACGCCTAAATCCATGCACTGTAGTTTTATTCCTCTGTATTTTTGTGTTCTCGGTAAGGTTTTGATCAAATTGCGGATGATGTAAAATATCTGAAAGAAAGGTGTTATTTATTTGTTTTTACCTTCTTTGACCGCCTTATAGCTAGAGAAAAGACATTTATTACGAATGCATAATGTGGTTCACAGCACCAAGGCCACAGGTCTCTTAAGAGCTTTGAAAGTGACATATGAAAGAGAATGGAATATAAAAGAGAGTACTAGGCTTTCACCATGCACATTATGACCCAGTTTCTGAATAGCACTGCTTAACTTAAGTCATTTTAACTGACAATATAATGTAAAATTATATTATGTCTGTAATTGAATATAATGTATTTCATATAACGTGTATATTTCCTTTAACAATTGCTGTGCGTCTAATTTGTTGAGTGGATTAGCAAAATTAGTATTATTAAAAGCATATTATTTCCTCTGTGCACAGATGGGGTGATTTGGGAGGACTGGTTATTGCTCAGGGTAGAATACAGGTACGTTAGTAAACTGAAGTTTACATGCACACAGGTCTTAATTGTGTACCATGAATTGAACAGGCATCTCTATATATGATCTATTATATGATCTGAGTAAAGCTACAAATGTATCAAGTAGTTGTCTGTATACAGTACCCTCCACTAATATTGGCACCCTTGGCAAATATGAGCAAAGAAGGCTGTGCAAATTTGTCTTTATTCTTTAACCGTTTGATATTTCGTTTAAAAAAAAATCACAAAAATGCTCTCATGGATATCAAACAATTGCAAACACAACACAGGTTTTTTAAAAATGTTTGTTAAATATAGGTTTGCAACAATTAATGGCACCCCTATGAATTCATATGAGAAAAATATATTTGAAATATATTGCCATAGATATTTTCCTTTTTTTTAATATACATATTATTTTACCCATTGTCATTCATAACAATGGGTAAGACCAAGGAATATAGCTGTGATGTGCAGCAAAAGGTTGTTGAACTTCACAAAATGGGAAGTGGCTATAAGAAAATAGCACAAGCATTGAACCATTTCCACCATCAGGGTAATAATTAAGAAGTTCCAGTCAACTGGAAATGTTATGAATCGACCTGGAATTGGACGTGTGTCTATATCGTCGCAACACACCGTGAAGAGGATGGTTCCAAAGGAGTGACCAAAAAATCTCCAAGGATCACAGCTGGAGAACTGCAGAAGTTAGTTGTGTCTTGGGATCAGAAAGTCTCCTAAACTACAATCCGAAGTCACCTACATCACCACAAGTTGTTTGGAAGGGTTTCAAGAAAAACGCCTCTACTCTCATTCAAAAACAAACTCAAGCATCTTCAGTTTGCCAGACACTACTGGAACTTCAAATGGGATCGGGTTCTATGGTCAGAAACCAAATATAGAGCTTTTTGGCAATAAACACCAGAGGTGGTTTTGGTGCACACAGAGAGGTAGCTATATGGAAAAGTACCTCATGCCCACGGTTAAATATGGAGATGGCTCTTTAATGTTTTAGGGCTGTTTTTCTGCAGAGGACCTGGACATTTTGTTAGGATACATGGCATCATGGAATCTATCAAATATCAACAGATATTAAATGAAAATCTGACTGTCTCTGCCAGAAAGCTTAAAATGGGCCGTGGTTGGATCTTCCAGCAGGACAATGATCCAAAACATGCATCAAAATCAACACAAAAATGGTTTACTGACCACAAAATCAAGGTCCTGCCATGGCCATCCCAGTCCCCTGACCTGAAACCCATAGAAAACCTGTGGGGTGAACTGAAGAGGAGAGTCCAACAGCATGAACCTCGAAATCTGAAGGATCTGGAGAGATTCTGTATGGAGGAATGATCTCAGATCCCTTACCATGTATTCTCCAACCTCATCAGGCATTACAGGAGAAGACTCAGAGCTGTTATCTTGGCAAAGAGAGGTAGCACAAAGTATTGACTAAAAGGGTGTCAATAATTATTTCACTCCTATATTTAACAACGCTTTTTTTTTGTGATAAACCTGTGTTTGATATCCATGAGAGCAGATTATTTTTTTATGAATTTTTAAAATAAAAGATCATAAGGTTAAACAATAAGAACTATTTTTCACAACCTTTTTTGCTCATATTTTCCAAGGGTGCCAATATTGGTGGAGGGCACTGTATTTTAGCTAAAATGTTTGCACAGTGTATGTTTATTCAGTTCCTTATAAAGGAAAGAAATGTCTTTGCAGACTGGAGTTTTGAGGACTAATTGTGTGGACTGCTTGGATCGCACTAACACCGCCCAGTTCATGGTGGGAAAATGTGCTCTGGCCTATCAGCTCTATGCCCTCGGGTTGATTGACAAACTAAAGCTACAGTTTGACACTGACTGCGTCAGGTAAAATCTTAGGCCAGGTCTTTTTTTTCCCCAATTTAGATATATTCATTAGCAACTTGTGACCATAAAGTAGTGGCGCACTAATGAAAAGGTTGTTCCAAGCATGAGATGTTAAATTGACACTCATTTAATAAATTTGTTTTTTGAACTATTTTAATGATTATATTCAAAGGTAAAGTTATAGTGCATGTTAAACCATGGAAATAGGGTGTTACTTTATGTACATCAGTGGTCAACGACCCTGTTCCTTCCTGCAGGTTTCATCTCTAACCAAAATCTAACACACCTGTTTTAGTTGATCAAGAGCTTCTTAAGGCCATGATTAGATGGTCAGGTGGGCATGATTATGGTCTTTAGGAAGGTACTGTAGATCTCCAGGTACAGGGTTGGTGACCTCTGTTATACATATTTGTAATGTAATATCAGTGGGACAAAAATGGCATCCCATATACATTGTACAGACAATTTATGACATGTTGAGGTGCAGTTCATGACAATCTATAAAAGGTTTGTTGAGTATATGTAGAGTATCCAAATTTCTTATATTTCCACAAGCGAGTCTATGGCAGCCCACACAACGCTTTGTATGCTGTTTATGAAATTTGACACATTCTTAACTTAACTTATCTGTCAGGTGCCACCAATAGGGAAAATTTGGACGTGCGTTTGTACTCTTCAACACAACGTTGTAGAAACATGATTCCTCTTATTCTTTGGGTAATGCCAAGTGTAACATATGTCACGATGTTAACTTTCACCATATTGGATTTTTAAACATTTTGAATTTTTTCTTCTGAACTACTTTCTTGGATGTATGTTATGTGAGATGGTTCATAGCACGCAAATAAATTTGAAGGCAAAAACGATAAACAGTTAACAGCTTGACGCATTGCCATCAAATTTTGTATGTTTTCTTTGGGGAAAGTGCTGAAGTCCCAATGGTTTCTTGTCTTCCTCCATAGCTAAGGGGTTTGGCCAAAAGTGCTTTGCCCCTTAATCGCTGCTTGCGGCCACAGTATAGTATAGGTTCAGGAATCAAAGTAATGAAAATAAAGGACATAAATGGCATAATTAATAATAGTTTTGGGGAATGATGTGAAGTGTCTGAGTGTATATGGTAGGCTGAGATAAATTTAGTTTGAATTTGGTGAACAGGTTGTTTGAGGAGCTGTATGAAGATCATGGGGACACGCTGTCGCTGCAGTACGGTGGCTCACAGCTAGTTCACAGAGTCAAGACCTACCGCAAGATTGCGCCATGGACACAACACTCCAAAGACATCATGCAGACATTGTCTCGTTACTACAGCAATGCTTTCTCAGGTACCACAAGAAAATACTTGCACAATTCTACAATTCATGTATTAAAGCCTTGTCACTGAGCTAATGGATGATTTAGAAGCCATAATACATAATGTTCAGTCCATAAGCATATATAGATGGTTCTCTTTGTCAAGCAATCACTGGTTATTATTAAAAAGGTATATACTATTATATATTATTAAACCAGTGGAGTGTTATTGTTTTACATGTAGCATGAACAATCAGCTGATTGCTGTGGACTTACATTTTTCACTCTCATTAATTATTCATACAGAATATATTATTCATCCAGGCTACTTTGCAATATATGAGCTAATAAAATTAGGCATGAAAGCAGTGATACAGTTTTCCCCCTTTAAAAAATAATAATAAAAGGAATCTGTTGTTATGATAAGAGAGGTTTCTGACAGATACTAAATATGCTATGCTTGGAAGAATTACCATACTGCTGGCACACTGAGCTATCTGATATTAACCAACACTTCCTGGAAGCGCAGTCCCCGTCCACCATCTCACATGCTCTTGCAAGTGGGCATTATACAATCGATTTAAAAAAATGATTATATTAAAAAAATAATGTTATGTTTTTTTTATTATTATTATTATTTTTTTTTTATTGCTGTTTAGTGTGCATTACTTCAGGTCCAGAGTTTTCACAATTGTAGCTGCCAGCAAACAGTTCAGCACAGCTTATATTATTACACCCTCCTCTACTCTCCTTAAACATGAAATGATTGAAATGCTGGTTTTCCTAGGTGTTTTTTTTTTTTTTGGTCTTTTGCGATGAAATTGTTTATTACATTTTTTTTTAATCGAGAGCAGTGAAAAATCAATATTGCCCAAGTCTAATACACACAAAACAGATGAAATACGTGTTACATAAATGTCTTACAAAGGTTTTGCATCAGTAAGGGAAGTGTTACAAAGAGTTCATTATTACCTAAAATCATTAGTCAGGACCTTTTTATAAACATTATTATGAATAAAACTGAATTTTGAGTCACAGCATTAGACAGTTCTAATTGTCCCTGCTTTATTGGACCTACTCAATTGTTGGTGGGTAATATTCTGCCTAATCTGACTGGCCCTCTTAAATATGGCCTCTTGTGATTATTGTGCGCCATTCTTGTTTCCCATGGAAACAAACCCATGTCTGTTCTCCATGGTTACAGAGCTCTTTGGAACTCCTTAAACCCCCATATTAAAATACAGCTTTGCCCTTCAGCCCAATCAAGAAAGTAATAAGAGTTCTCACCAAGCAACAATTTGTCATGTCAGTCTTCCGGTTTGTCTATGGAGACACGGTAGTTTAATGCAGATCTCATTTCCTCAGGTTTATACCTCATTTTGTAAGCACAAAATGCCACAGCATATGGCATCAAGTAATAATATAATAAGTAATAATGGTTTTAGTGCGTTTCAGCTCCTTTTTTTGTGGGAATCATTGATTATTTGCAGCTCCAACCCCAGACGTAAGCTGCAAAGCAGATAGCACCATGTGGTCTGAGATGTACGACGGTAGCGGAAGAAAGGGAAAGATGGCTGTATGACAGAGATATTTATTGCAAATATTGCATCATACATCATACATTATTTCGCTAGTTCTGGCTATTTTGCAGACCGTGCTAATTTCAAAAAGACCATGCTAATTTTGAAAAATTTCAAAAATTGTAAAAAGGGCTTTGGATATAAAATCTGCACAGTCATAAAATAATTCCCCCTCTTATGTAATTAGAGGATAGAAGAAAATAACATAACTGAGATGAGTCAGTTTCTTTCCCCTCCAAGTCCCAATTAGCGCACATGGTTAAGTTTTTATGAATATGAGACCGGTTAAAATGAAACATTAGGAGAATTGTCCTCGGAGAGCAGCAAATAATTGTTTATTATTATTTCAAATAGTGTTAGTGTGATTTTTTTTTTCTCCAAGTCTATTCATAAACTAGAAATTAGCATCGTTTCAGAGAAAAAGTATTCACAACTATTTGCTCTCACAATTCCAATGGCCGTTATTTAAATTAAATACGTAATGATGGCAACAGACAGCTAGAAATATGTTCATGTCTTGCTGTGAGCCCATGTGGCAGCCCACATCAGGTAAACAGGTTTTGAACCCAACAAAAACAACAACAAAAAACAATAGTAAACCTAATATATTGTACGTGTCTAACCACCCAGACTACCTTGTCTGTCTTCTGTCATTGTAACCGGAGCATCTTCACCTACTTTCTTCTCATTACTTTTTTTCCAAATGTGCGATTGGCTGCTAATTCTCCCCATTTTCCCTTCATACGCAACCTTACTTGCTTTTCTCTTCTCCTAAAGAGTGTGGAGTATGGCATCCCTATTTTTACCACTGAGTCACCTTATTCAGGCAGAATTATTTTATGACTGTGCAGATTTCATATCCAAAGTCCTTTTGAAATCGAAATTAGCACGGTCTGCAAAATAGCCAGAAGTAGCGAAATAACGTATGACGTATGTTGCAATATTTGCAATAAATATCTCTGTCATACAGCCATCTTTCCCTTTCTTCCGCTACCGTCGTACATGTCAGACCACATGTACAACACGTGGTGCAATCTGCTTTGCAGCTTACATCTGTGGTTGGAGCTGCAAATAACCCAACCTCCAAAGCTAGCAATAGCCTTCTTTCATTTGATATCTGATCTGCTTTAGTGAGTGTATGTCCTACACATTTTTCTGAGCATTTCTCTACTGAGGCGCTGTGGAACATCATGGTATCTGCTGCCTTTGAGTTGGCTTTCCCATTATCCCCACGTGGCTGAGTATTTCCTCAGTGATATCTCCTTTGAGTATTGTTCATTTCCCATCATATAGCTGATCAGTGAGCATGTGACTACATGTTGAATGCATGCTTGAATGATTTAACCCTTGCCATACCAGATACTGGAGTTTCCCTTCAAGTAATGAGTTACTGAGGGGTTAACCAAACCATGCTGCATGACTCCAAGACTCGCAGATGTGCAGCCAGTTTCTGAATACCCTGGAAGCTGAAGACTGGCACAACAGAACATATAACTTTGGTCTCAGCAAACTATATGAATGGCTTTAGCTTATAGTTGCCACTGACAGGCTGAAAACTAGTCATGGCAACTACTTTTAAACTAGTGGTGAGATCAGATGTGGAATCAGATGCTATACAACCCACAGCACCAAATTCCTGTTTCCGTGTTCCAATGCCCACAAAGGTTCCACCTCACCTTGCACATGCAGTAGGCAGGGAGAGTCTTGCCCTCATGCCCCTAGCAGGGCCCTAGAGTGCCCCTGGTCCATCTCATGGGCCGGACCCAAAATAATTTGCTCCATCACTACCATTAAAAATCCCTGCAGAATATTCCCATGACAGGCATCTTTACAGTTGAAAACGTCACCTACTGAGCAATTACTACATCCTGGCCCCACTGATGCCAGACCCCAACAAAGCTGTTGGGCAGTGTTCTAGCTTGAGACATGATTAAAGGTAGACCAAGTCAAACAAGGATTCTACTAACATAATTTTGTGTTCAGAAGATTATAGATTTGAGTGAGTGAACAGGTTCCTAAAGACACTCTCTTTCTGTATGCTAAGGTCATGCAACCATAGGACTGGTTCACACTGGTGGATCAGCATAATGTTTCATGTCACTATTGCCCGGACACACTGATCCTTTTTTATGGTTTAATCACATTCTATACTTCAGCCTCTGGCATAACAGCAGTATTTCTAGAAGCTGCATTCACTTAGACTGATAGCCACCCTTTCACCCCAACATTTGACAGACAGAGGTTGTACTCCTGTACATGCTGTGCTAGTATTTGCTGGAACTTCATACCTTTCAGAAGTGGGTTATCAGTTGGACACCAAGAATCACAAGCCTCTGGCATAAAATCAGAACACATCAACCAGCTGGAATTGAAGGGAGTCCCTCTTTCCACCAATGTTCTTTCAGACAGCAGTTACGCCAACCATCAGGGCACTGTGAACCCAAGCATCTCTCCACACCTTGCATGGAATGTCCTCAGGTGGGCCTATCTATGGCCAGCCTTACAGAGGACAACTCATCATGGGAAAGAACATGCTGGTCCACAACTGGCCTCACCATCCACTATACTAATATCTAGTGATGCTAAAATATAAAATGTTTTTTCATGCTTGTTCAATGAACCATAAACAATTATTGCACATGCACCTGTGGAACAGTCCTTAAGACACGAACAGTTTACAGGCGGTAGGCAATTAAGGTCACAGTTACAATAACTTAGGACACTATAGAGACCTTTCTACTGATTCTGAAAAACACCAGAAGAAAGATGCCTAGGGTTCCTGCTCTCCTGCGTGAACATGCCATAGGCCTGCTGCAGGGCGGCATGAGGACTGCAGATGTGGCCAGAGCAATAAACTGCAATGTCTGTAATGTAAGACGCCTAAGACAGTGCTACAGGGAGACAGGAAGGACAGCTGATCGTCCTTGCAGTGGAAAATTACATGTAACCGTGTGTCCCCCCAGACGTGATTGTGAACTTCAAATGCCTTGGTGGAAGAGTGGAGTAACATCTCACAGCAAGAACTGACCAATCTGGTGCAGTCCATGAGGATGAGATGTACTGTAGTACTTAAAGCAGCTGCTGGCCACCAGATATTAACTGTTACTTTTAATATAGACCCCCCCCCCCTTTGTTCAGGGACTCATTATTCCATTTCTGTTCATCAAATGTCTGTGAAACTTGTTCAGTTTATGTCTCAGTTGTTGAATGTTTTTATGTTAATACAAATATTTACACACGTTAAGAAATTTGCTGGAAATAAAAGCAGTTGAACGTGAGAGGACGATTCTTTTCTTGCTGAGTATATTTTCCCCACTGATTCTTCCACATTGTGGCAACCCAAAGGCTACATCCAGTCCATTTTCCAATTCCCAAAATAGTACCTTTCTACTTCTCAGGTACTGCTAGACATTGAGAAGTCCCCATACACGCTAAAGGTCTTTCTTTCTTTCATCCTTGCGTCCTTTCACGTTTTGTCAGAATGCTAAACATGAAGGATAGAATGAGTTACGGGTTCATGAAGTGCTTCAGGTCCAAAATAGATCTTTGCTATTAAGCTAATAGCACTGTGCTAAATACAAGACATCTGTGCTTGAGGGCTTTGACTGTTAGGACGATGTTTGTCTTGTTCAGTCTGAATGTATTCAGGTGGAATTTAAATGGATCTTACTAAATGAGCAACACAGATTGAGTGTATGCAGTTCACCGTATGTCATTTTAATGAGCTTGTATACAATGCCATCTTCAGAAAATTTGTCGTCCTTTTTTCACAGTCATGAGCAATGATAGATGACTGTTGTGTTGTGAGGTTGTGCAGCCTACTCAGTCAGACTGCTTTGCACCTTGCACGTTTTATCCCCCCAGCATGTGATATATCATGTATGGACAGAAACACATGTCTGTTCACTTGCGTCAGTACATATCCATCTGACCAGCGCTGGTGCTTGAGACAATGTGCACGTTCATGACTATGGCTGTGCATGTGCACACGTGTTCATGTATTTAGCATTGATTATTATCTCAACTTTATTGAATATACAAGATGCTGGAGTTGCCTTGAGGGATTAGAGCTATAAAGAGAGGGAGATACGTGAAACAAGGAAATTATTTGCTGTCATGCACCCTAATTACAGCCTGAAGCAGTTAGCACTGCATGGGGCTGTACAGAGAAATGACAGGGATAGAAAGCATGAGAAATGTCCACAATGATGGACTGTCTTCCATATCCATTGGTGCACTATTATTAAAGCCTTAATCTTATATTATATTATATCTTTATTATCGTCATGTCTCTGTTTTTCTCTCCATCCCTCCACCTCTTATACACCCTATTCCTTCTGTCTCCAAGATGCTGACAGACAGGACTCCATAAACCTCTTTCTCCAGGTGTACCAGCCTTCAGAGTCCAAACCGCACTTGTGGGAACTGCCTACTGACTTTTACCTCCACCAGAGCAACACCATGGCTCTGCCCCAAGAGAGACGCAGGTGTGTGTGTGTGTGTGTGTGTGTGTGTGTGTGTTAGTTAATGTCAGACATGTTTAAGCAAGTGTATGCAGTCAATTCCAAAAATATTGCCACCCTTCTTGGAGTTGTTCTCTTAAATAGTGCAGTTTTGGGACTGAGGGATTTTCATTTGTTTCATTACTTGACCCTATGCAGGTTAACAACAGTTCGTCTCGATTGTTTAAAAAGCATATATTTTTGTTTGTGCATTTGTGGACTGTACTATACGTAAGCGTTTTATTCATAGAAGAGACATTTTATTACAGATGCCCCTCTGCGAAATAACACTTGATGACAGAACTGATAATTGATAGATCAGGTTCTGTCACATGCTTTATTTATTTTTATGTATTTGTTTGTTTGTTTATTTATTTATTTATTTTAACAGGCTATACTGTCAAAAAGTGGTGGGATGGGGTGACCCTTCGAGGTGTGGCCCAGGGCTAAAACCCTGCTAGGGCCCTGCATTGACTTAATGTAGCCCTGCTTAAGGGACAGATTTTTAAGTTGTCTTTCTGTTTGTTGAAGTTGTGTGTAAATCTTTCTTTGTAGGACTTATTTTGTAAAATCAAATTTCGGCCTATACTCAAGATGGTGCCAATAATTCCAGCGGATGAAGTGGTGTAAAAAGTTTCACACTATCGTACGACAGCTACCAGCTGAGGAGGCTGAAGGCTAACATGTACTTCCTCTGAAACACATAAAACAGGGTGACGTAACGCACCATGTGGAAAACGCTATCTGCCGCCTTCTGCGTACATGAGCTCACTGATTGTTCATGATTGCCTAGTGTCGCTATGAATGGCAAGAGCGCGAGTATGCTCAGAGAGAACGGCCATGGATGGCTGTGGTGCCATCAGGATTGAAACTCGCAGTCTATCGATAATAGGGTGGATGTTTTTCTTTTTTTGCTGATTCTGTAATTTTTTTTATACAGGGGGAATATTTTTTTAAAAAATTCATCCCCCCCTGTGTTTTTTCCGCCATTTTTTGGGAGGGCTTGTTAGTGCACAGTAGTAGAGAGGTAGTAGAATTCTAGGGCTTAACATACTGACCCACTTTTATTTCTCCAAGCTTAAGCTGTGCTTGACTGTGTAGTCCATTTTTATTTAAGAGTGTGCTTGGCGTAGCCTTAGTGGTGCACAGAAAATCTTATTGATTAAGCCTCATATATATAAAATTATATAGGTCAGCTTTTACTAAGAAAAAAAAGGGAATGGGAGGAATGTAACCTATTTCTCATGTAACATGTTGTGTGCTGACATGATTACTGCAAATTCAGATAAATTTAATAAAAGCCTTTTTTTGTTCAGTAACAGCAGGGCCAGAGTGAAGGGTGGTGACAAATGAAAGGAAAAACTGATGGCTGTGTTATGCTGTAGGATGCGTTTTTCTGGCACGGTTTGGATCCACCTGTCCGCTTAGATAAAAGGGTCACTGCAAAACAGTACAAAGTTTTTCTGACTGATGAAACCGTTCTCCCATGGTGGGTGTGTTCTCTTCCAGAATGACCCTGCCCCCATCCACAGGGCATGTTGGCTCACTGAATGAGCGTTTGATGAGTATAAAAATGATGTAAGTCCTGTGCTATGACCTTTCCAGTCACCAGATTTGAACTCAATAGATCATCTGTTTGACATTTTGGAGCGATGGAGTGTTAAAACAGTGATCTCTTGCACTACCATGAAAACACAAACACTGAGTGAATATCTTTTGGAAGAATGGTGTTCATTGCTCCAGGACACTTCCACAAATTGTATTGAAGCTGTTCTGGTGGCTCATGGTGGCTTTACTAAACATTTTACTGGGACACATTGTTGGCTTTTCTGTGGGGACCGTGTTATAATATTAAAATCATTCCCTGAAATGACCCAGGCTGTGAATTACTCACATGCAAATTAGGAAAATCTTTTATTGTGTCTTTGTTTCATTCACACAGTTATACTTACTGGTGGGCAGACGGTGTATTGTCCTACCTTCCTGTACCTTATGATGAAGGTATTTTACTTCTTCCTTTTTTTTTTTTATTTTTATACTTTATGTAGTTAAAAAGTTAGTGTTAATCGCATAATTTATAGTAGCTGCCCATCTGACACATGTAATGGTAAAATAAAAATGTTAAACTACTGAACATCTCTATATGCTCTATATATCTTACGTTAGACTTAATAATAACAATAATGACAGTAATAATGATGATGTATACTAGAAAAACAAGGAGCCAGACTTACTGACAAAGAATGGGAGTAGTAGTAATGGGGGGGGGGGGGGGGCTAATGTTTTAGGTCCAATAACAACAATTTAACCAATTGATTTCATTTATAAATGCATGAAATAACACTATAACTGATTTAAATGCTCTATGATGTTAAGCTCTTTTGCAATTTTGTTAACCCATTACAAGAAAGAATTTGTGAACCTGTTGGATTGATCTGTATTTCTGCTCTAATTGCTTATATAGTAAAACACGGTGCAAACTTCACCCAAGTTATAATATCACAGTTCTGTTTTCTGGGTTTTATTTGTGTGTTTATAATGTTTTTTTTTTTTTTTCAGAAAAATATAGTGTATTGTAATTTTCTTCTGTGAAACATTTGTTCAGTCCCCTGTGAGAAGAACAGGAAGAAGGTGGTGGTGAAACGAGTGAATCGGTACGATGAGAGCACAGACATGTACACAGAGTTCTTCAAGCCTTATGAACTCACCTCTTTTGATGATACATTCTGTATTGCCATGACCAACTCGGCAAGGTCAGTTCAGTTAACGGAACCTTTATTTCCTTTATGCTGTATGTTCTGTGAAAATGGCAACCAATTTTTTTTTGTTTTGTTTTAGGGAGTTTATGCCAAAGAGTGTTGGCCTGGATCCTAGCCCTTTCACTGTGCGTAAACCAGAAGAGACCGGCAAATCGGTGCTGGGGTGAGCATGTACTTTACTTCTAAAAAGTGATGCATCAACGAAAGATGGTGAGGAAAAAATCAGTATGAAAATAAAATGCAGACATTAATTGGTTCTGTGTGCCTTGGGCTCTAGAATATATACCAACTAATTAAGATGGCAGAGTTGGAGGAAGGATTTCGATTAATACGCCATCATTAAAATGGTGACGGAAAGTTTATAAAACCAGCCTTGGATTAAAAGAAACACTGAGCATTTTGGTATGACTTTGGAGTCATACCAAAATGCTATAATTCTCAAATATGATCCTGAAATCAGATTCAGTTCAGAATCAGTGTCAGCGTTAAAGACCAAACTTACACCAAGCTTAGACCGAGAATACTAGAAATCATCTATTGCCCTGGGGGAACAGGGGCTTAGTGGTTGGCACGTTTGCTTCACACCTCCAGGGTTGGGGGTTCAGTTCCCACCTCCGCCCTGTGTGCGTGGAATTTGAATGTTTTCCCGTGCCTCAGAGGTTTCTTCTGTGTTCTCCGGTTTCCTCCACCAGTCCAAAGTTGTAGGCTGAAGTTCTCATCTCTAAATTGTCCGTAGTGAAGGAGTGTGTGTGCGATTTTGCCCAGTGATGGGTTGGCATCTTGTCCCCCGCCTTGTGCCCCGAGTCCCCTGATTTACTTGTGGTATGATCAATTGATCAATCAGTTGCTGAAAACATTGGGGAAGTGGTGGCTCAACGCTTAAGGCGGTTATGGCACTGCCAAGCTGCCATCATTGGGCCCTTGAGCTAGCCTCTCTGCTCCATGGGACACTGTATCATGGCTGACCTTGTGCTCTGACCCTTGCTTCCTAACAAGCGGGGAAATGAGAACAAAGAATTTCACTGTGCTGTAATGTATATGTGACAAAATAAAGGCTTCTTCTTACATTTACCGCATTTGGCAGTCGGCCTTATCCAGAGTGACTTAGATTTTATCTCATTTATACAACTGAGCAGTTGAGAGTTAAGGGACTTGCTCAAGGGCCCAACAGTGGCAACTTGGCAGTGCTGGGATTTGAACTCACAACCTTCCTTTCAGTAGGCCAACATCTAAAGCACTGAGCTACGAGCAGTTGGCTGTATCATTGCTTTTTAGATATGAGGCATCACAGACTTTGAAATTAAAATTCAAAGTGATTTGTAACTTCAGAGTACACTGCTATGCTGTTATCACTTCCTCTGTGTTTTTCAAGGCTTAATGAGTAATATAGCTCCAAATACATTTGAGTGTAAGCAATACAATTTTAAACAGGAAGGTAAATATTCCCTCGTCGCTTCTAGTACTGTACGTCTTCAATAATGTGTGATCTGAGGAAGTGCACATGTACTTAAACAGCTTATATAGACAGTTTGTGACAGAAACAAATGATAGTTAGTGTCTTTATGATAAATTGATCGAATTGATAATATCCTGGCATAAATGAACAGTACGTGCGAGATCAGATTATTGCGTGGATCAGACTATTACCTGTGTTTTATATTTGAGTCATTTGATACACATGTTAACAGTGCCGTTTGAAGACAGAAAAAAAGCCCACTCATCTTGACTTGACATGAACACTTACTGGTTTTGTTTTGATTGTCTCTTAACACCTGTTAGTGTCATTTATTATCCACTTACTGTGTCACACAAATACATACACACAAAACACAGTCAGTACCAGGAAACCAAGGAAAAAATACCACACACACACACACACACACACACACACACAAAAACATACACAGGAGGTGCTCTACTCATGTTTTGAAGTGTGTGAATATTTAACCTGGCTTGTTTTTCATGTCTGAAACAGTAGCACATGGTCTCTTCTCATTGTCAACTCTAGGATCACTGACTCACGCACTAAGTGGGACAGCATGTCAGATTATCTTACACTAACACTAATAATCAAATATTCATTTGTTAAATTAATGACCGTAATATACAAATTCGAGTACTTTTGAGAGCACATTAGTTATGCATGCGTCATTGAGAATTTTTTTTATTAGTCTTTCAACACTGAATGCCATTCAACATGGCACTTTTCTTCCCCTCCATAGTAATAAATCTAGTAAGGAGGAGGCTGTGCTGCAGCGTAAGACAGCAGCTAGCGCTCCTCCTCCACCCAGCGAAGAGCAGATCTCCAGCAGCTCTGAGGATGACTCTGAGGAAGATCGCGAGGACGAGGCCACTGCTTCTCAGCGCTACACGCCAATCAAGCTCGCCGAATCCAGAGACAACGTCCACGCTCAAGAGGTAACGTTCAACTTCCCCTTGTTCGCCAGTTACTCTATATGAACGAGTGTCACTCGGTGAGCAACTACACACCTCCTCCTCGGAGAGTGTCAGTGAACCAGCCTTAATTTCTCTCTAAGCTTTGTCTCTGTTTCCATGGAAGCCGTTTCACTTACACCTCCTGCATTCCCTCTGTATTATCACTCTCTATCCATCTCTCACTCTCTGTGGTGTTTTTATGCACTGAATTTCTAAACTTAATTGCAGATTTAAATGTCTGAGTAAATAAATGCCATATCTAGTAGTCTCTCTCTCTCTCTCTCTCTCTCTCTCTCTCTCTCTCTCTCTCTCAATTCTACTAAACACTGATATTCAGCTTACAACCCCCAACTTGCCTTTCCTAACCTCCTGAGAATGGTATTATGTATTTGTACTACATACACTCACTGGCCACTTTAATAGGAACACTTATACGTCTTTTCACTCATGCAATTATCCAATCAGAGAGAGGAAATAGGTCAGAGCTGACCGGAAAGGGTCCTTTAAACTCAAATAAACACTCCCAACAACCGTGTTGAGCAGAAAAGCATCTCAGAATGCACAACATGTCAAGCCTGGACCACATCAGGTTCCATTCCTGTCAGCCAAGAGCTGGAGTCTGAGGGTACAGTGGGCACAGAATCACCAAATCTGAGGTGAAGGTGAAGGTTTTGCTTTTCAGTGTAGCACATTTTCCACATGTCAGTAGCAGTGGCATATTATCTTCTCTATAGACATTGTCACAAAGCAAATTTAGAACTCCGGACGAAGATGAAAGTGCTCTCCGCTGAAGCTAAATTGCAGTTCTTGGGGAAAACACTTCACTTCGTTAACACTCCATTAGACATAGTAGAGCTTTGGTTGAACGCTTGAATTAACACACGTTAGTGGTTGAACGAATGGATGACAGCATAAATTGTTTGACTTACTGTACAATGTTACCATCGCGCAAAGAGACCAGCAGACATGCCTTCTCTTTCTGCCTGTGTTTCTCTTTTTCACTTTCTCTCTGCGAGTGCACATCCCACACGGGTGACTCAAGCTTTTTTGTCATGTTGCCATAACAACAAGGTTGTCTGGCTGTATATTTGTTTTCATGGAAGGACAGAGAAGAAAGAACAAGGATTTCTTATACATCATATACTAATTAATTGTTTTCTGTTTCTGTACCTCTCATCTTGTGTTCCTCTTGGTGTTGTGCTGTGTTAAATTCTTTTTTATGGTTATTACTCGTTACAAAAATCTTAGTTTGACTGATTTGTAGATCCGTTTGTGTTCTCTATCTTTTTCCCACCAACACACCAGCTTTAGAGTGCACCCAGTGTGTGGGCACGTGTCTGGGGTTTTTTTCGTCAGC
This sequence comes from Ictalurus furcatus, assembly GCF_023375685.1. NCBI lineage: Eukaryota > Metazoa > Chordata > Actinopteri > Siluriformes > Ictaluridae > Ictalurus > Ictalurus furcatus. The sequence continues at coordinate 7,423,457 of NC_071256.1, forward strand.
TTTCCAGCATGTGAGTGTTCGGTTGGATTCTCAATCTCAGGGCTTTGTTCTTACAGCTCACGGACTAGGAATTGATGACACACTCATTAGAGTCTCCACAGTGTACCTGAACCCACTCAACCTCCCTCTCCGCCTTTCATTACGACACATTTATATCAAGTACAATTACTGCACCTGATACAGCTCATCTGCAAGACTTCGTTCACAAAATGCCACATGTACATGATTTACTGGAAAGGGATTGAGGGAGTGCAGTGCCAGGCATGCTCTCAGACTCATAAACCACTCAGTGTTTTGTTTCAGTGGATAATCGCCTCTCAATACTGTAGATTTATACCTAAGAACTGCTGCTGAAATCATAAAGACTGTCGTGTGCTCATTAAAGTTTTCATAAAATGTAGAGTTATGTTTCAGTTTGAGTGCAAACGTTCGCAAAATAAATAACGCTGCAATCCATTGTACTGAGAACTCGCAAAAATACATCTGACACGGAAAAGTGCAGTGGAATAGTCAGCCAGAACTTAGGCAACGTCTACTCGTTTACACAGTAAACAGAATTCTCTTTGTGTGATTTCCTACTTGATTAAACTTAATTTAACTTGATGTGTAGCTTTCCTTTATATGTAACTTAGTTTTAACAGCTTCGTGAGTTTAGATTCCGCTGATTACCGTACAATTTTACATTTCTCTGCACTAATCTCACAGACATCATTCATGTGGATCTTATTAATATGTTTTTCAAATTCAGAGATTATGCATGCAAATATGAACTTGCTCTGGACAGCCACGGTTTTTCTGAGCCAAAGCACTTTTCAGAACGCTTTTAGAATGGAACCCTGGAATATCAACATGAAATTTTTTGAGTCCGGGTACAACCGATTGCAGCATAAATTCATAAAATATTTATTTTAGCCAGTATGATACAGTGGGGGAAATGGGTATTGAAGGCGTCAACATATTTTTCAGTAATGTTTCCAATGAGGCTATTCACATGAAATTTTCACCAGACTTTGGTATTAACTCAAGAAACCCACGCATAGAAAGAAATCCAAACATTAAAGTCCATAAATGAACTTGTGTGTAATAAAGAGGAATGACACAGGAAAAAAGTATTGGACTGAAATGTATTTAATACTTAGTGGAGAAGGCTTTGTTTTTAATGACAGCTTCAAGACACTTCCTGTATGAAGAAATTAATGGTCGCCGTATTCAGGTGTGATTTTGGCCCATTCTTCTAAACATATTGTCTTTAAATCTTGTTCAATTGGATTCGAGTCAGGTGATTGACTGGGCCATTCTAACACCTTGATTTTTTCTTTGAAACCAATTGAGAGTTTCCTTTACTGTATGCTTTGGATCGTTGTCCTGCCGGAAGCTCCACCCACGTCTCTTCTTCATCATCCTGGTGGATGGCAGCAGATTCTTCTCAAGAATCTCTCAGTAAAGGGCTCCATTCATCGTTCCTTCAATTATATGAAGTCTGCCAGTACCATGCGATGAAAAACAGCCCCACACCATGATGCTTCCACCTCCAAACTTCACTGTTGGTGTCGTGTTTTTTGGGTGATGTGTAGTGCCATTTCTTCTCCAAACATGGTGTATAGTATGAAATTTTACTCTTGCTTGACCAGACTACACTCTCCCAGTATTTCCTAGGCTTGTCTAAATGAGTTGTAGCAAACTTTAAACGAGCTTCGACATGCCTTTTCTATATTAATGGAGTCTTGCGTGGTGAGCGTGAGCAGTGGAGTGCATTGCCTATTGTTTTCTCTGTGACGGTGGCACCTGCTGCGTCCAAGTGTTTCTGGAGCTCTTTCCGAGTGGTCCTTGGCTCTTGGGCTACTCTTCTGACTATTCTTCTGACTCCCTGATCAGAAATCTTGTGAGGAGCTCCTGTGCGTGGCCGGTTGATGACGGAGTGATGTTGCTTCCACTTGTGGGTAATGGCCCCAATGGTGCTTACTGGAGGATTCGGAAGTTTTGAAATACATCTGTATGTGATTCCATCAATATGTTTTGTAAACAGTTCTGTTAAGTTTTAGAGCTTTGTTTTGATTTGCACAAATAATACCAATTGTGTATAATTGTGTACCTTATACCAATGTTAAGGTATTAATGTTGAAAAAAAACATCAAAATGGTATCAGTTCAAAAGTTTGCATGTCCCTTTCTGGCTGTAATGTACAGTAATTATTGTCTAGGAACTATACCTCCAACCTCTTTGCATATTTTCTGAGCAGCTTTGGACCCTTTTAGTTGTAGTATTCACCCATAATTTTTTTTTTTAATACATCTGCAATAACTGACAGTTATTGGCAGTCAGGAAAAGTTGGATAAAAAAGTTGATGAAAAGATTTATTTGTGGTAAATTTGCTTATTCTCACATAGAAAAATCTGGTCTTTAAAGTAGATTTTGAAGAAAATCTCATCTGTCTGTCTATCTGTCTGCCTGTCTGTCTATTTATTCATTTATTCATTCTATCTATTCACCCATCCATCTATCCATCCATCCATCCATCATCCCATCCATCCATCCATCCATTGTCCCATCCATCCATTGTCCCATCCGTCCATCATCCCGTCCATCATCACACCCATCCATCCATCCATCCATCAAGCCATCTACCCCTAGAAGCTCTTATAAACAAAATACATATAATTGGTGCATTTCACCATTTAAATTTTTACTTTTTTAAGTTACCTGAGTGTTTATAAACTCTTAAGCAGTCATTCATGCCTTTCGGTTTCACTCGGGTATAAATATGTAATTAATTTGTTCATTCATTAGCATGTGGAGTATTACAGAACACAGACATGACATGCATGATGAGAGTCATAAATCAGTCAAAAATGCCCCTATCCACAGTTAACATAATAATTATGAAGTCTAAAACAACTGGAGCGGTAATAAACCTGCGTGGGCAAGGACACAAATATATTTCACCCAATACACAGTAAGGACACAAAGACATTTTTTCCATTGCTCTTTTAACCCATATTAACCATGTGGGCCAAAAGCTCTGGAGCTGGCTGCATCTATCAGACTTCATACACTGTCTTGTTCAAATCAGTTCTGGAGTCCGAGAAGTTTCTTGAAGAAACGGTTGTCTGTTTAAGCTTTTGACTGCAGCTGGGCTAATCCAAATGTTTTTGTTTTTTTGACTAATAACTTGCATTACTTGCATAACTTTTCTTTCAACGTAATTTTATTTTATTTATTATCTTTTAAAACTTTGTAAACCTTCGACTTTATACTACTTCTATGCAACACTTGAAAGAAAGCCTCTGATTTCACATAGAGCTCCATATCCAGATCACATTCTACTAATGACTGAAATAACACGGCACCCTATTCTTTTTTTGTGCATCTGCTGAGTGTGCTGAAGAGAAGGCTTCCACACACTTGATACTAGTTCGTCCTAGGAGGTGCATCTTGTGTGTGTACAGGACTGGGACATATTAAAATTATCAAAGACTTATGATGTATCAGCTGAACCTCAGGCTCTCTGAGCTGACGCAGAGCAAATTCAGTAAAAGCATCGGCTGCCATCTGCCTCTAAAAGAGGCCATTTTATTTTTATTTTTTTTTCTCACTTTGAGGCGTTTCCATGGCAAAGGGTAGTGTGTGGCACAGTCACTGTTGCCCAGGTGACTTGGCGGTTATCAAAGACACAGTGACTTGTTTGGCATTACTTACATCCACACAGACTCACAATGCCTTTTCTATGTTGTAGTTTTGTTTCTGCAACTAAATGAGACACACAAACTAACCTATTTTTTAACCGCACACGTTTGTGTACAGCTATATGTTTTACCTGCATTAACCCTGATTTGTTCAATTCCTGACCAGACAAATTTGAAATAAATAAAAGCAAAATAAATATCCACATTCTGTCTCGTGAAATGAAACACCTTGATGCGAAAATTAATTTCCCGTGCCGTGTATGCGTGCATGATGAATCATTTACAGTGTGTAGAATCGACTCCAAAGCCTTGGGCTGTGTTTGGGGAATCTTAGTTTTTCGATGCTTGGAATCAGTTAATCGACTCTTTTAAGGATCGACTTCAACTGAAAGCAGGATGGTGACTTGATGACTTAACACGCAAGATATATTGAAAAAGAAAGTGAAGCAGTGAAGCGTTTATTAATACTACTGGATAATTTTTTTTTTTTTTTAAAACCCAGCAAACAGTTGACTGAATATTTAAATTCGCTAACTCACTGGCCAACACTGCAAAGCTTTGTGACATGCGTGAGAAAATGTTCATTCATTTAAGACCATGTTCATTCAGTTGCAGCACATTTTTAGCCAATGTTTTCCAATTGTTTCTTGGAAAGATGAATACATATGGCCATAACAGTGTGACATGGCTAGAAACCCAGATAAAGTAGGACAACTCAGTGCATAGTTGATGCATTGTTGCATAGTGCATACAGAGATATGTTTCTCACATTTCAACAAAAGAAAGATTATAAATTTAAATAATACACGCATAAAAACACATGTTGTATGTTGAGAACAACAGTGTAGTGTAGCTTAAAAAGTTTGTACTGTTTTTTTCTGTAAAGTACTCCAACATTTCCAATTGAATTTCCCTCAAATGCCAACGCATGCGTTATCCATTTTGTCAGTTAGTTGTTTTAAGCCAATTCAGTTATCAGTTCGTACAGGACTTCACAGAGTTTTTTGTGATTGTTGCGGCCAAAAACGTTTGATTTTTCTGTGGCTTATTTCAAAATTTGCGATGCAACTTGTGAAGTTTTTTGGGCTATATTTTTTCTGGAAATGTACTTGAAGTGGCGAAATTGTTTTGCATGAAATTGTTTTGGACGCTCTTTTCGCAGTGATGTTTGTAAGTAAATGAGACCTTGTTCGACGCACGTGAATTGAAAAGGGCTTTGGCTGAATGCGAGTTGTGATGGTCACGTGACGCGTCTTGGCCCAAATCTGCAGAAAATCTGCGGTAATTTTGAAAGGTTGCGAGCTCCTCCGAATATTGCGGCGTTTGCTTGATTTTGCATTAATTTCTGAGTTCTGAAAACTTTATTTCATTCACTGCTATGTATCGATGAAACAAACATTTTTTTTTCAGTTCATGTGTTATGTATAATGAGATAGAAAAAAAAATCTAGACGTCTAGCTTGTTCTTTTTTTTTTTAATCTATGTTCCATCTTCCTGTACGTATCAATCTTTGTGAACATCTATAACAACTTATCATGAAGATTTTTTCCCATTATCCTGTTCTACACTGCTGTTTCAAATTGAGAAACAATTCTTCCTCCTCTTCTTCTTCTTCTTCCAAAACCTTCTTCCATGCAGTTCCATAAGAGTAATATCTTGCTCTCAACCATTACGCATCAAATTAGTACATTTATCTTTTTTTCTTTTCTATATGAATACGGCATGGCCTTATTTTTCATGGGTGTGATTTTGGGGAGCGTACTGGATCATATGCTTCATCTGGAAGCCATATAAAATGGATCACCTCAGCATGTGTTACGGGAAGAAATTCAGAATTGATAAAATATTTAAAACTCAAAATCATTTCCTGACTTCTACAATGACTTCATAGGTATGTCTTAGGGATCAATTTTTTGTTAGGCATATAGTATTGAAAAGTGTAACTTGACAGCATGTTGTGCTGCAGTCTGGTATAAAATGTGCTTAATAAGAAGCGCTCCATATTAATTTTATATATTTTTCAAGGACCAGTTATTTACCAGTTATTAATCTGATTTATGTTGACCCATAAATCATATTCATGTCCATTTGTGAGTCTTCCTTTGACGCTTCACCCTTAGTAAACTCTGCTGTTTGGCTTTTCTTCCCTTCAGGAGCAACAACAGCAGCCTGCACAGGAGCCATATGGGTTGAACCTGTCTGCTTTGCCCAGGGATGAGGACCTTTTCATATATCACAGGTCAGATTTGCTAGAAGTGTATTATGAGTGAATTAGGGGTGGGGTGGTGTACCAGTGCAGGGGTGTACCATTATGGTGTATGCATTGAAATATTCTGCAGAGATTCATAAATTAGAGAGAATGTTGCCTACATTGTTTTGCCAAACAGTAGCTTTTCACATATTGTCACATGTTGAGTGTGAAATCTGACTTATGTGTAGGTATATTTGTAGCACTCTCATGAGGAACAGGACGAACATGAGGTAGGATTGGGACAAAGCAACAGGGTTCTTTATTCTTTTCTTTTCTAGTGAGCACTTTTCAGTGCTATGGTAGCACGCGCACACACACACACACACACATACACATACACAGAGTTCAGCTCAGCTCTCGCTGCTTGGCTTCCCTGCCACTGAGCAACTGCAGCACTTTCTCATCTCCTCCTTTATTCTCAAACACAAAACACTTGTTAATTAATTACTCACAGGTGCACGCTCCTTACCACACATTCTCCCGACTCCGCCCTCCATTTCCAAAAATGCCACTCAACCACGCCTCCTCTGCCACAATGTTTTCATTTTTGCTTATTTTATGAAGGGTGCCAATACTTCTGGAGGACACTGCTTCTTGTATTTTTATTAGTAGGTATTTAATGTAACTTAAAAGTAGGTACTGGTACTACAAAACCTTTTCCTTGGTCTCACACACACACACCCCCACACAGACACACACCCCCCCCCCCCCCCCCCCCCATACACACACACACACACATCCACACACACCAGCATTGTTAATGCACTGTTAGTTGCCCTCTTTTAAAATGCAGATTAGAGTACCTCTTTGTCAGGACCTAAGTTACATCATGAACTCATTTTACACACTCTAAAGGCATTTAAATATAAAATTATCTTTGTAAACACACACACCTTTATTGTTCACACAACTGAATCTCAGAAATCTGTTTCTATACACTGACGGTCCGCTCATCATGACTAATTTTACTTTTACACTTGTACATTTGTATACACTCATTGGCCACTTTAATAGGAACACCTGTACACCTGCCCATTCATACAGTTATCCAAGAATGGCCAGACTTTTTTGGGATTCACTCAAGCAACTACTCTTTACAACCGTGTTGAGCAGAAAAGCATATACATGGCCGGCTCTGGGTTACTGATCGGAAGATCGGGGATTCAAACCCCAGCACTGCCAAGCTGCCACTGTTGGGCGCTTGAGCAAGGCCCTTAACCCTCTTTCTCTGCTTCAGGGGCACTGTATCATGGCTGACCCTGTGCTCTGACCCCAGCTTCCTAACATGCTTTGATATGTAAAAAAACAACAAAAAGAATTTCACTGTGCTGAATGTATATGTGACTAATAAAGACTCATTATCATTATCTCAGAACACATGACACATCAATAATCGAGGGAGATGTGCTACAACAGTAGAAGACCACATCAAGTTCCACTTCTGTCAGCCATTAACAGGTTCATTGAAACTAGACAGCTGAAAATTTAAAAAATGTTGCCTGGTCGCCTGGATGAATCTCTGCAACATGCAGATGGTAGGGTCAGAATTTGGCATCAACTCCGTGGACTCACGGTGCAGGTGCAGCTAGCTCAGGCTAGTGGAGGTGGTGTCATGGTGTGGAGAATGTTTTCTTGGCACACATTAATAATACCAATCAAGCATCATTTGTATGACACGGCTTATCTGAGATTGGATACTGACCACGTGTATCCCTTTATGTTTACAACTGGTAGAATGCACTGGATGAATGTGACACATTGGCAGCAATTACGTGATGCAATCATGTGAATGTGAACCGAATCTCATGGCTTATGGAATCTGTGCCATGAAAAATTTCCACTGAAGCCTCCAGAGGTGTAGAATACGGATCACATCTACTTCCCTATCCTCACCTACTTCCTACTTCCCTCAGAAGAGACCACATCTCTGACTTGCTGATTAATTAACGTTAATTAATTCTCTTCTTTCCCCCCGTCTTGAAAAGCTTGTGTCACGTGTATGCAAAGCTGCCTATGTGTACCTCTTCTGTGCACAGTGTATCTGAGGTTAGAGCAGCTCTCCATTCCTATTATGTGCATTATGTCAGTTGACAATATTTGCTTCAGCCACACATTTCATATTCCGTTTTGAAATGAGTCATGGATGATTAAGCAGGTTCTTAATTGCATACCCTTCTATTATACCCCGTGTGTGTATAACGCTTATTATGCATCCATGTGTTAATTATAATGACACAATGATATGATGCTGGTTTAATATTTGTACAGATTTTCTCACCTTGGCCGAAACCAACACAAAGTGGAAAGGAATGAGCAGTTGATGGATACCAAAAAATTTCTGGAAAATGTCATCAATCTGTAAGTTTCACACACTAATCCAGCACATCCTATTATTTTGCATTACATTTTTTTTTAAATATCATGCTCTGACAGTGCACACAACTTAATGAACCCATGAGATACTAAATCAAATATCATGATTGTACACTTAAGTATCATACACGTTCCTGTAACGGAAACTACAGGCACTACAGTGTTTTTTTTTTTCCATATTCCCACATTTTACATTACTGAAATAAATTTTATAAATTAATTGCATAAATTGCATATGTAATGTAATTTTACATACAGAAAACATCATTTTTATTTAAATCCTGTGCAACATATTTTGAAGTTGAAAAATAAACCTCGATTTAGCATTATCGTAATTGTCCTGCTGTAAGCTAGAGTGCTGTCTAGTGATTTTTGAGGCATTTAATTGTCCACCTTGAAATGCAGTCTAATCTGCTTTTGGTAACTTCTAATTCTGTCCGAGTATTTTATACTGTTTTACATTGATTAGATTTCTTTCCCCATTTTGATACTCACTGTCTCGAGATGTTCTTAGTGCCCTTCTACATAACAGATACATTACACACACTGGCCAATTAACAATTAAGCAAGTGATTGTCCAGCTAGTTTCGGTCTCTTTATAACATGTAATCAAAGTTCTGTCCTTTGTAGTAATTTTGTTTTTAAATTCACAGTGTTTCTTTCACTCATGTTTAGTTTGATTTTCCAAACTATGCTGTAAATGCAGGTACTTGCTGTAACTATAGGTCTGACCCATAACAGCAGCCCAACAGTGGAACTCTATAGAGCAGTATGTAATACCTTAAAAGCCACTTTATATTGGAGGTCAGCTCGGTCCACTCTGTTCCCGCCATGACCAGCTCGTTTGCACCGATAAAGTCACCATTTCACGATGGTGTGCTTCAATAAAGTTATGTAATAATAAAGTAGAACACCCACTACAAGCACCCGATAATCTAGTTCAGAGATGAACACGTTTTTGCAAACGCGACACCTCGTTTTGCATGTTAGGGAACTGTTAGTTTGGTAAAAGTGAAAAACTGATTTTCAGGATTTTGGATATGGATGTGAATTTGTCACACTGATGTACAATCCCGACAGTGACAAACTCTGCAATGCAATGTATGACCTTGCTTTTCAGTATTGCCTACGTGCCTTTATGTCAATTCTTGTGCTCCATTGTGTGCAGGAGACTTTTGCTTGGACATTAATGACATTTAACATTTAGTCCTTCCACGATTGAAACATTGCACAGAGCTGGACATGATTTAGTCTCAATAGTTAGGTGTTTAGAAAAATAACATAGATCAGAAAACTTGTTGCAGTGAAGGTACGAGGTATATGTGGTGTTTGACACTAAATGTTTCCTGCATACAGTCAGAATGAATTTGAGTCTGTATTGAATTAAAGAAGTCATCACTAACGAGTTTTGTGTTAGGGATAGCATTGATAGTCCTGCCATTTACTTAAAAGTAATAAAACCAGGTGAAAATCGAAACTCCTCTCTTGAACTCTGACCAGTGTTTGACTTATTTCTAGCTGTAGGTGGAGTGAATATGCATTAGAATTGACTGATCTCCATTTTTCCATTCGTATACACTATTAAACACAGAATTTCATGTTTGTTTGTTTTTTACCTGCCTACACTGGAAAACATGGAATACGTGGTCGGTTAGATTTAAGAGAACATTTTCTGATCAAAATGTGATTTAATTGCTTATACTAAACTTAATTTTAACAAGTTTCTAATTACTAGATTGAATTTTGTAGAGTGAGTATGATCAATTCATGTGGAATTAATGTAAACCACTTACATTATGAAATCTCACAAGGATGTCGGCACTGACGGGAACTATAACTACATCCTCAGTTTGGGTGAGAACACTGTGTTCCGTTTTATTCAGGACTTTGAAAATCCATGATGAAATCATGGCAACATAACCCACCGTCATGACAACATAACCCGCCAAATCATGGAATCATGTGCGAAAAACAATTTGTGTTAATGTAACTCAATTCGATCACGTGGAACCGATGTATACGCCTTTGTATTAAGTAAATTCAATGATCTTTTTTCCAGTATACTGTTTATGTAAGCAACAAGAAAAATTCCTCTGTATAGATGCACATGGTTGTTTCAGCCACTTCTGATAGTGAGTCTGGCTTGTATCACTTGTAGTGACTTTCTTTATTTCTTTATTTAAGCTGATGAATAGATGGTGTTTGATGGAGAGGGAGGGAGCAGGAAAAGGCAGTAGATATACAGTGAGGTCCAAAAGTCTGAGACCACATTGTAAATCTGGGATTTAATAAAATTTGCAATTGGATATAAACAGAAGGTTTTAGAATTTGGAAAAATTTTAAACAAAGAAAGTAAATGTTCAATATCTTGAATATTTTATATTCTACATTATGCACTATTTCTAGGTCCCTATTTATATGTAAGCAGGTTTGTGATATTCACCATGTTAACTGCTTGGCAAAAAAGATCAGATTTTCCTCTTGCCTAATTTGTTCTATTAAAGTGTGTGTTCAGACGTTATTTTTATGGATTTGACAACTACAGCCTCATATGTACACAACTACAATTTGACTACAACCCCAATTCCGAAAAATTTGGGACAGTATGGAAAATGGAAAGAAAAAAAAAAAACAACAACAAACAAACAAAAAGAGTCATTCACCTTGTACTATATTGAAAACACATTACTTGATGTTTTACTTTGTGAATTTAATTTATTTTTGAAAATATACTCTCCTTTCAAATCTGATGCCTGCAACACACTCCAAAAACATTGGGATAGTCGTCTGTTGACCACTGTGTAACATCACCTTTTCTTTTAATAACACTTCTTAAGCGTTTGGGCGCTGAAGACACCCATTGGTTAAGGTTAAAGGGACACGCGCGTTCAGAAGTGGTTTTCGGCCGTGCGCTTTACACACCGAGATTTGACCGGATTCCTTGAATCTTTTAATTATATTGTGCACTGTAGAAGGTGAAATGCCCAAAATCCTGCTGATTTGTCTTTGGGGAATGTTCTTCTCAAAGTGTTGGATTGTTCACTGACGCATTTGTTGGCAGATTGGCAAGAAAATTGTTGTACCCATCCTTGCTCTTGAAGGACTCGGCCTTTTTTGGAGGCTCCTTATATACTATGATTAGACGATCGCCTCGCCTGTTTGACATCACTTTCTTATTTCAACTTGTCACATCGCTATTAGTCCTAAATTGCCCCTGTCCCAACTTTTTTGGAATGTGTTGCATGCATCAATTTCAAAATAAACGTTTACCTTCAAAAAAAAAACAACTCTGCAGTTCTTTAGGTAAAACATCAAATATCTTGTCTTTATACGTTTTTTGTTTAAATACAAGTCAAAGTACATTTACAAATCACTCCTCTTTGTTTTTATTAGCATTTTCCATACTGTCCCAGGTTTTTCGGAATTGGGGTTGTAAAATGGATCACAAGGTTTTGCACAAAATTGTGGCGTCCATGCCAGCTTAAATCCACACTGTCATTAAAGCAAACGGGGGACGTACCAAATACCAAGAAGCTCTGAAATTCATGTCAATATTTCAAAGATTCAACTTTTCACTCAAGTTGTTGTCAGTAATATCATTTGTAATGAAAATTGTTGTATTAAATTAGAAAATAGAAGCATTTTCACTAGTGGTCTCTTTTGGACCCCAGTGTACAATATATACTGTAGCGGCGATTAAGGGGCCAAGCACTTTTGGGCCCCACACCTTAGCAACAGAGAAAGACCAGAAGCCATTGGGACCATCAGCACTTGTTCCTAATTTGATGGCAATACATCAAACTGTTGCTTAGATACTGCCTCACTTCCTGTTTCCAGTAGCCTTGCCAAGTTGCAAGTGAACTCGAAGCTTGTTTGCTAACATCAGGTCATGTTGCTAAACATATGTGTTTGGTGTCAGTAAGTAAAATTGTTGCAGGGCAAAATTGGACAATGTTCACAATAACAGCTCCTCAATGCACCATCACAGAATTCTTTGATTTGTTGAGTCATGTCAAGTCCAACATATACCATTTACTAAGACTAAGCTTTTTAAAATCCTCATTTGCTCACAGTCACTTTTAAAACAGAGGGATGTTACGTGTGACTGTTTGTGTAGAAATTCTTTGTGCAAACCAAATGTCTGTGTGACTGGTCTCAGAAAATGGAGTAGCCTGTCCCAGGGGGTCCTGGGCTGGCACGGTAACGTGTGAGGCCAGTTGGTCATACTGCCAGCTTTAATAATCTTTGAAGGGCATTGGATGTGGTTTATGGTAGATAAATTGGCTTGCATGACTGCACAATTTCAAAAGGCCTTTTTTTGTCCCAAATAATACTGAACACATGGGTAGTGATCATGCTGCTCAGTCACTTGTGTTATTATAAAAAAAAATTACATTCATATTTTGTTCAGTGTAGGATAATTAAGCATCAAATATCACATGAGTAAGAGTGCTATAAAAACAATATCGCATGCTGTTGTATTGAATATCAGCACGGCTGTGGTCACCTGCAGCCGAATCAGTACGATATTCAGTATAACAGCGAGTATGCTGTTGGTTTTTTGGGGTTTTTTTTAAACAACAGTTCTATAAACAAGAAATGAATAACGAGTAACTGACATTTCAGACATAAGCTGCCAACGACGCCACAGCTAGATAGAGCATTGCATGTTTCCATGCCAACACACAGACTGACTGACAGCCCGTGTAGTAACGATTTCAATGTAATGAACTATTCCTACTGTTGGAATTTTATGTAGCGATCAGAGAAGTGATATAAACAGTGACATGTACCAGTGCTGTTATGCTAAATATCAGCCTTCTCGGAATGCCGCTTGTCTAATCAAATTAGTATCGACTCATTCCAAAGTAATTCCAGTGTGATTGTAAACTTTGTACTTCCCAAAAACAGTTTCATCCTTGCTTCAGTGGATAATTACACCTGGATTGTTTATTTGTGTCATAAAGATGTTCCTGTGTTCATCCCAGGACTCCTAATTACAGTACATCACTCATACTTTCAACACATTTAGTACTGTTTGACTTGACTTTTCAACACCTGAATACTGTAATGATTTATAATCACACTCTTGACGCAGAACAGGTTCCTGTCTGGTTCCTCTCAAGGTTTCTTCCTAAGCTCTTCTCAGGGAGTCTCAGGCTTGCTGATTTGTGACAATGGGTGCATCTCAATCAGCTCTCTAGTTCAGTAGTCACTGCACTGATCAGGGAGTCAGCCATTTTAAGGGCTGTCTCGATTGCAAAATCCTTCTAGTGCAAATTAACGTTCACGCCCTAAAAAATCCCACAATGCACCGCAAAAACCAAGAAGCATCGATCCTCACTTACTGGAAATGACACAATTTTTTCTGAAGCCTTTTAGTACAAAATAATGGTGGATGAAATCTCAACCACCTTCGTCAACTAACATAAGCAGTTTGTTATTGTTGTAGCTCTGAAATGATTACTTAAATTAGCGATTTTTAACTTTATTTGACGTTCTATATATGGTTTATTTGAGTCTACCATGATAGAAACACGTGATTAAGCTAACAAATTTGTATGTCAGTCCTGCCTGTGTGAGATTTTACAACCCGAGTACTTAGTCGTGTCTCTAGAAATTGAGATATCAGTGTCCCAATGTGTAGTGAGCCAGGATCTTTGCTAGTGTCCGAACTCGTGTATACAATATACTGATTCACGGAGCTAGGGAGCTGACAGAGACGCACTCAGAATCTCTTGTTAAAAGTGCTATATAAATAACTGAATTCATTTATTGATCTCTTTCTTTTTCAGAGTCCCAGTGTCACTTTTCAGTGACGACAGTATTTACGAGGTGTCAGCTCCGCAGGTTGACTTGGAGACCCAGAACATTTTCCGTGCACACATCCATGCGGGCAAGGGTCTGATCAAAACAATGTGCAGAGAAGACATAGTCATTTACCGTGAATATGTGAAAAATAGGTACATGTGACACATTAGTCATGTTCTATCTCTTATAGAGGTATTTCTGTAAGCCTGAAAGAAGACCTTCCAGCAACTAAATGTCAGAAGGTCTTGTTTAAAAAAATAAATAAAATAAAATACATTTCTTCAGTTGACCTTCTTTATAATAAAACATCTCAGATCTCACACAAGTCATCAGAAGGTCTGCTCTCTGATTCTCTGGACCTTCATTTACACCACCACATTTTGGAATTATGCTCTGTTTTGAGATTGTAAGAATGTGACAGGTTGAGAATTTTATTTCACTTGATTTTATTTTATTTGCAGTTATACCACAAGGACTGGATATTCCAATGATACTTTTATGTTTTATTTCCAGTACCTAGATACCAGTATGTTCTGTATATTCCTTGCTTGTATGAGAATATGGATTTCACAGATACAAGTTTTACAAGCTGGACTGGTATTGTGCCTCTTAGCTTTTTTTTTGTTGTTGTTGCCCTTTTTAATTGACCTGAATTATTTATATACTGCCATGATTACATTTAATGTGTATGCAAATATGCTTCTGTAAATCATTTAAAAATGTTACGTTTATGTATTTATTAAACTTGTTTCCCACAACATTGTGCAGTGTTTTCATTTGTTCTGGTTGGTCCATTGGCTCTCCTTGTTTCTCGCTGTCTTTGTCCAGTCGTATCTTTTGCCCATGAGCCTCGTGACTCCAGAGCAGACGGACAAGCCATAGAAACGGCAGCACGGGAGAGTCACGTGGCTCGGTGTATAAATGACATGGCAATCTCACAAAAATACACAGGTGGACACATGCACACACATTCATACGAGCGCGCACACACACATTTACTGCTCTGGGCTCATCACATATGGATGAGGTGCAGCTATTAGCACTTATTAAAAATATATTAGGTAATAATCCTGACAAGAAGAACATGATTCAAACAGGGTTTTTTTTGTTTTTCAGCACTGCACTAAAACAGGCTTGAACAAGATATTTAACATATCAGATTTAAAGGTGTAGTCAGAGAATGTGGTGGAAGCTGAAAGATTTCGAGGCAAATCCTAAACCATCCTTCAATCAAATCGCGTACCAATCACAATCGTGCACATGTGCACAGCCTCATCTAGGACAGGGGTTCTCAATGTTTTTGCAGCCAGGGAACCCTTTATGTATAAAATAAATTTATTGAACCTTTTGCTCCTGATGCAGTGGGGCTTGAAAGTTTGTGAAGCCTTTAGAATTTTCTGTATTTCTGCATAAATATGACCCAAAACATCATCAGATTTTCACACCAGTCCTAAAAGTAGACCAGGAGAACCCAATTAAACAAATGAGACAAAAATATTATACTTGGTCGTTTATTTTTTGAGGAAAATGATCTGTGAGTAGCAAAAGTATGTGAACCTTTGCTTTCAGTATCTGGTGTGACCCCCTTGTTCAGTAATAACTGCAGATAAACGTTTGCGGTAACTGTTGATCAGTCCTGCACATCGGCTTGGAGGAATTTTTGCCCGTTCCTCAGTACGGAACAGCTTAAACTCTGGGATGTTGGGGGGTTTCCTCACATGAACTGCTTGCTTCAGGTTCTTCCATGACATTTCTATTGGATTAAGGTCAGGACTTTGACTTGGCCATTCCAAAACATTAACTTCATTCTTCTTTAACCGTTCTTTGGTAGAATGACTTGTGTGTTTAGGGTCGTTTTCTTGCAGCATGACCCACTTTCTCTTGAGATTCAGTTCATGAAAAGAAATCCTGACATTTTCCTGTAGAATTCGCTGGTATAATTCAGAATTCATTGTTCCATCAATGATGGCAAGTCGTCCTGGCCCAGATGCAGCAAAACAGCCCCAAACCATGATACTACCACCACCATGTTTCACAGATGGGATAAGGTTCTTATGCTGGAATGCAGTGTTTTCCTTTCTCCAAACATAACGCTTCTCATTTAAACCAAAAGTTCTATTTTGGTCTCATCCATCCATTAAACATTTTTCCCACAGCCAGTCCACGTGATCTTAAGCAAACTGCAGATAGTAGGCAATGTTCTTTTTTGAGAGCAGTGGCTTTCTCCTTGCAACCCTGCCATGCACACCATTGTTGTTCAGTGTTCTCCTGATGGTGGACTCATGAACATTAAACATTAGCCAGTGTGAGAGAGGCCTTTAGTTGCTTAGAGGTTACCCTGGGTTCAGGGACGTGCAGAGAGTTCCTCAGGGGCAGGGGCTCAAATCTAAAAAAAGGCTATATCACCAAAGAGCTAATCTGACTACTTTATTACTTTAACTACTTTATTAACTAATTTAACTACATTTTCCTATCACCCTGGTAGACATAAACAGACCGTGTGTGGTCACAATAATAAATATGAGAATGACACTACTAATAACCTAATGGTATTTTATTTTTACATTTATAGAAATAATTACAACAAAATGGCAACTTTTAGTGGAGATATGAATAAAAAGAATCTTAAAAAGAAAAAAAAAAACTACAGCATTACCAGCCACAAAGCTTGTCATTTTTGCCTTCTAAATTTCATTTTAAAAAGATAAATTTATAGATAGATTTTAATGATCTCATATCACAATTTTTTCATATCACTTATCCTACAGGACTAAATTTACCATATTAGGTAACAAGGGGCAAGTTACTATATATATATAGTATAACTATATTCGCAATCTTGAAAAGTGGGTCCGTTATTATTCTGTGCTGAGACTGGCGCTTTCAGGTTGTCGCGTCTGTTGAATGTTCTCCAACTGAACTAAATGATTTTTATTTATATAAAAAAGCAAAACGACAGTGGGGCAGTGCCGCTGGGGGTCCGGGTAATCAGTCTATGGCCGAACAGAACACCGTGTAATACCGACTATAACTCTTTGTAAACATATGTTGCCTTTTTTGCAACTATCTCTCTCATATTAGCTCACCTTTTTTCATCCATGTTAATAAGGAAGCTGTCCCTTTTGCTGCCCCCTTCACTTTTTCTTTAATTTTCTGCCATGTCTGTTTGGCATCGTGCCTTTACTGACTATATAACACATAACAGGGTTACTTGCATGTCTGCAAATGTAGCAAATTGAGTAGCTAGTACTTACCAACACATTCCTTCTCAATCAATTCGAAAACTACTGTCGCTAAAAGCATATAAAATTCTGATAATATTATGAAAAGGTTAACAGAATCACATCGCGATTGCATCATGACAACGAGACTATATGACTGCAGACTCAAGTTGGACAAATAAATAGTAAAAGTCTCTGACTTTCTTGTGATTAATTTGCTACTGTTTTGTGCTCGCTGTCGTGTTAATTTGAAATCAAATGCGTTTTACAAAATATAAGTGTTTAATTAATGTTGAGAGGGGCATTTTTAACTTTATAACTAGAGCTTGAGCCCCTAGACCCCCCCTTCTGCATGTCCCTGCCTGGGTTTCTTTATGACCTCGTGGATTATTACACATCTTGCTCTTGGAGTGATCTTTGTTGGTCGACCACTCCTGGTAACAATGGACTTAAATTTCCTCCATTTGTGCATAATCTGTCTGACTGTGGATTGGTGGAGTCCAATCTCTTTAGAGATGGTTTTATAACATTTTCCAGTCTGAACTCTTTTTCTGAGGACCTCAGAAATCTGCTTTGTTTGTGCCATGATACATTTCCACAAATATGTGTTGTGAAGATCAGACTCTGATAGTTCCCTGTTCTTTAAATAAAACAGGGTGCTCATTCACACCTGTTTGTCATCCCATTGATTGAAAACCATTGACCTGACTCTAATTTCACCTTCAAATTAACTGCTAATCCTAGAAATTCACATACTTTTGCCACTCACAGATATGTAACATTAGATCATTTTCCTCAATAAATAGATGAACAAGTATAATACCCTTGTCTCATTTATTTAGCTGGGTTCTCTTTGTCTACTTTTAGGACTTGTTATATTTATGCAGATATATAGAAAATTCCAAAGGGTTCACAAAATTTTCAAGCACCACTGTATATGAACATAATCCACCTATACTGTAGGGCCAAAAACATGCGGACACCTGGCCATCACACCCATATGTGGAAACTTAATAATAAAACTTAATAAACTTAAGAAAAACTGAAGGAGCAAATGAACCTCAACTGGCTTGTTTGTTTTTGTTTTTAATTCTTTTTTACGTTATTTTGCCATCCTGTTTTGCATAGGGGTAAAACAAAACATAAGCAGAAACTGGGGGTAAAGCTAGGCAACACTAGAATATGTTAGCTTAACTACAGTGGATATAAAATTTCTACACACCCTTGTTAAAATGGCAAGCTTTTGTGATGAAAGAAAAATAAAACCAGGATAAATCATGTCAGAACTTTTTCCACCCCCAATGTGAAACTACAACAAATAAAAATTAAATGAAAAAAAAAAAAAATCAGAAAACCTTTAGGGAAAAATATAAAAAGTCACAATAACCTGGTTGCATAAGTGTGCACACCCTTTGATAATTGTGTTCAAAATGAACAAATCACACTCAGTCTCATGTTCAAAAGTAATGAACATATAGCTGTCATCAATGAAATTATTCTGATTAACCCCAAATAAAGATCAGCTATTTCTGCAGGATTTTCTTGACAGCTTGGTTTCATCTGTCTGCTGAAGCCACGGTCTGCAAAGAGCTTACAAAGCCTGTACAGGGGCTCACTGTTGAAAGGAATCAATCAGGAGCGAGGTACGAAAATTTTTCAAAACATTAGATTTACCATGGAACACCATTAAGGCCATCATCAACAAGTGGAGAAAATGGAACACCACGGTGACATTTCCAAGAACAGGACGTCCCTCCAAAATCTATAAAGGGACGAGACAAAATCTTATCACGGAGGCTGTCACAGACAAGCAGCAACATTAAAGGAGCTACAGGAATATCTGACAAGTAGTGATTACTCTCTGCATGTGACAACAATCTCTCATATTCCTCACATGTCTGGGCTATGGGGTAGGGTGGCTAGATGGCAGCCCTTTCTCACAAAAAAAAACATCCAAGCTCAACTAAATCACCCCAAACCACGTAGCAAAATGTGTTATGGTCTAATGAGAACAAATCCAAAAGGTATAATAATTCCATAATAACAAAAGGTTTGTTTGGTGCAAAAAATCACCAGAAGAACACCATACCTACGGTGAAGCATGGTGGTGGCAGCATCATGCTTTAGGGCTGCTTTTCTTCACCAAGAACTGGGGCTTTTATTGAGGTGGAGAGAATCCTGTATAGCTATAAATACCAGCTGATTTCAGTGTAAAACATTCAGGTGTCTGTCAGTAAGCTGAAGATGAAAAGGAATGTCACCTTTCAGCTTTCACAATGACCCAAAGCATACATCCTTATTAAGAAAGGAACGGCTTAACCAAAAGATCAAAGTTTTTGAATGACCTAGCCAGAGCCGAGACCTGAATCCAACAAAAAACCTGTGGGGTGACCTGAAGCGGGCTGTGCACGTACAATGCCCTTACAATTTGACAGATCTAGATCTGTTTTTGCAAGAAAGAGTGGGAAATATTGCCAAGTTAAGATGAGCCACGCTGATAGACTCTTAGCCAAAAAAGGCTGAGTGGTGTAATAAAATCAAAACGTGCCTCAACAAAGTATTAGTTTATGGGTGTGCACACTTATGCAACTAGGTTATTGTATGTCCCCCACCCACCTGTCACAGTTTGAGTGATCATTTCTTCAAGCTCCTATGGTATAAGTAATCTCATACCAACAGGTATACATTCACTGGTCACTTTTTAGGAACACGTACAGTTAAACATTCATGCACTTAGCATATTCACATCAAACATGAGAATGGGGAAAATGTGATCTCTGGGACTTGTTGTTGTTGACTCTGGCTGTTGTTGCCAGATGGGCTGGTTTGAGGTTTTTTAGAATCTGCTGATCTCCAGGGATTTTCACTCACAACAGTTTTACACAGAATAGTGAGAAAGAAAATCCAGTGAGAGAACTTCTGTGGGCAGAAACGACTTGTTAATGAGAGAGGTTAGAGGAGAATGGCCAGACTGGTTCTGACAGGAAGGCTACAGTATCTCAAATAACCACTTGTTCCAACCGTGGTGAGAAGAAAAGCATCTCATAACACACAGCACATCAAATTTTGAGGAGGAAGAGTTTCACCAGGTTCCACTTCTGTCAGCCAAGAACAGGAATCTGAGGCACAGAGTCACTAAAACTGGACAGAGACATTTTTCCAAACTTCAACTTTTCAATTTTGATGAGCGCAGACATAAAGATTCACACTTATTTCATTATATATTGCATGTTGTTGTTGTTGTTATAATAATAATAATAATAATAATAATAATAATAATAATAATAATAATTATTATTATTATTATATCAACTTAGATCAAGGCCTATTTATGAATTGATAGGAATTGACATGACTGACGTGCCTCTTTTTCCTGATTGCTGGATATTACTGCTTTACATCATTCATTTTTCTTCCCCTTCTTTTGTTTTTTTTCTCTTTGCCTTCTTGCACCGCTGGCCATTTTGTATCTCATGTTATTGCTACATGTATTTTTATTTCACTCACCCTGCTGTTCTGTGCTGTCTAAGCTCAGCAATCTTCAATATATCTGCCTCTCTTTCTTTTGGTTCCTGTCTCTACATCATCCTCCTGTTCTGTACTGCTCAGTTCAAAGATCTGTCAAGTCACGTGCATGTGTGTGTTCATGCAGAATAAGGACACCCTATATATAGGTTTATGCACTTTTGCACTTTACGCTTGTTGTTTTGTCTTCTTTCATCCGGTGTCATCAAAAGAAGAATGTAGACCTTATAGGCATCAGGCATTATTCATATCCTTGGTTTGCATTTGTTGTTTTATGCAATACAGCTTTTGTGGTACTGTATATATTTTATCATGTGCATGTTTGCAATGTTTAAATACTCAGATGTACCCATCCACCCACTTTAACTTATTCTACATTTTCATGTTTTATTCTCTCTCTCTCTCTCTCTCTCTCTCTCTCTCTCTTTGTCTCTTTCTCATCTGCTGTTTACTCGAGCACTCTTTTTTTTGCACCCTGCTCCCTGGCATAAGTGCATGAAGATCATGTGGTTGCCAAGATACACAGAGATACAGTTCGCAGGACAGGTAGCAAGGCTATGTGTAGCAAGGTAAAGCTTCTAAAGGAAAAAAAAAAACAGCATTTTTATCTAAAACATTTTCTACCACAATTAACCGCAACTTCCAGGACCTTCAGCGGGTTAAAAATATATTCTGCACTCTCATAACTGCACACTATTAGTTTCACTGATGGTATTAATCCATATGCTTTAATATTAATACATAATAATCAAGGTCTTTAAGGTTTTCAATTCTGAGTCCAAATGTAATACAAGGTTCACTTTTTTATCAGCAGTGATCAGCAATTCTTCCTGTTGCACTGGAAAGTGTATTAACTACCTTAGATCATGAGTGGATAGGAAGACTTGGCTCGTAAAGCCTTTGTCTGAGACTCTTGGAAGCCAAGGATCTGCCAGCAGGTATGTTCTCACGCATCTCAAAGATGCCGTATCTAACTCCAACAACACAATGGAGTCAGCTAGCAGATTAACAGTCAAAACTGCCTCAACTCCAAGCCCAAACAACTTGCTGGTTGCAAATGCCCACATCTGGTGACAAAATGCAAGAAGCCTAGAAAACAAGTCAAGTTATTCTGCTTGGTGAGTCTTACTTTTAGAGACTTACTTGCAATCCAATTACCAGCCATTGTTCTCACACCTTATAAGCGCATTGTATGGATACTAGGTCTACAGCCATACCCTGGTTCCATGTTCAACACCTACAAGGGGCCCACCTCAACTGAACTTACTTTAGGCAGGGGGCCACACCCTCTGTATGCTCCTGAGTGCCCCTGGTTTACTCTGTGGGTCTTTTTGTCACTGTCACAGAGATACAAACTGCAGTTACCCCAGTTTTTTGGAGACTAAAGACCTCATTGATATCAGATACAACAAAAGTTGTCACTCTGTCCCAAGAAGTTATTTTCCTCCTATTACAGTGGTACGATAGAAAAGGTATTTGCTAAGTGTACCAGATGTTGTCTAAGCCATGTAAGCAGTGCAGTGGACCAATGCAATACTTATTTTCAAGTTCCACTTGCCCCATAGCAGAGTCACTTCTTAAGGTTTGCTTTCAAGGACAGGCATTCCACTTCAGTTCTGCCTTTGGGTCTATCCCTAGCAGGACAGGTGTTGGGGCCATATGCAGGTGTCCACCCAGATAGCCACTGGGAACAGGATATTTGCTGTATTTGGACAATTGCCTGCTGTGTGCACTGAAAGAAACACATCCACCAATGCTCAGTATCATGGTGAACTCACAGAGGAGCTTCTTAAAACAGAGACAGGTCACAGTTCATTGGCATGGGGTTAGATTCACTGAACAGTAGCCATCACCCCAATGTGTGGTGGATATTAATGTGCTTTCCAATCAAACCCAGTCAGGCACTCATTTGTGGGAATGGTGTCTGCTAAGGATGCTATAAGTGAGGACAGCAACTGCATTGGTCATCCCAATAGGCTTGTTGAAGCCAAAAGCTTTCCAGAAGTGGGTTATCAGCTAAGGCTGAACCCTTAATACCACAGACAGGAAACATGGTCTTGTCTCAGTGAAGGGAGCCTAAACAGTGGTTTGCTGGTGATTCAAGGCATTCCTAAGAAGGTTGGGATCAGTGCCTTATAAAAGAGAGATAATCACCATGGACACCTTCCTTACAGACTGATCAGTATTGTGGTGCCCTGGGAGTACTAGAGGCTTGTAACTTCTAGAGTAAGGTCAGAACACAGAACTGGGAATTGAGAGTGGTCCATCTGGCAAGTTCTGATACGCCTCCACATGCTGGACTACACTGACAGTCAGATATATCAACCATCAAGACAGCACTTTTCACCATACACATAATCTCATCAGAGGAGCCCATTCATGACTGGACTCACTGAGTGCAACTCATCTGCTGAGACTGTAGAGTGGTGCCAGGGATGTACTATTGACATCTATTGCATGAGTCCAGGGTTAGTGGTATCTGTACCCAAACATGGTAGCCCTGATCTGGGGTGGTGCAGTGGACCTCTTTGATAGTGCCAAGTTCACACATTGGTTCTAAATGGTAGAGCTAGACAGCTTGCTGGGACAGAATTCCTTGGCCCATGAATGACCGAGTGTTTATATGCATTTCCTCCTCTACCCCTGATTCTTCTTGCATGTGGCCCCAAGAAGGTCTTCAAGACCTTGGTTACGACTGCTGCTTTCACTAATTCTCTGAACACTCTGGTGGCCAAATCACCTATCCGTGGGCTGTTCCTTGGGCTGAATCACCAAATGAGGACTGTGATCTAACAATCCAGAAAACATCCAAGAGAACAACCAGGAGATTTTCTATGCCAGAAACTAATCATACATACAAAATACTTGATACAAAAATGTTGCTGTCTTAGCCAAGTGCAAGTGGCTAAATAAAATGGCTAAATATGTTCTTTTTCAAAATAGGATAATATAACGTCCTTTGCAGATTATTGTGCACAGCTGGCCAGTTGAAATGTTGATGCTCAAATTAATGATTGATTCATTATTAATTATTAAATGTCATTAACCAAAACTAATGCTGGATAGCAAAAATCACAATAAATCACTTGTCGGTGTGGGTGACAGCATGGATAAATACAGATGCAATCAAAATTATTCAACAGCCATTGCAAATCAGGTTTATTGTCAGAATGTACAGACTTTCTGCTGTTTGGAATGAACAAATCAAACAAAATCAATTGAAATAGTTCAACACAACGAATGCTTCAAGTGGTTTACCCAAATTCAAGTGAAAATGCAACTTCTAATGATTTCTCCAGTTTCACAATTATTCAACCCCTTCATGGCAAGCATCTTTAGTACTTAGTAGAGCACCCTTTTGCTGTTATGACCTGCTGCAAATGAGATGCATAGCTTCTGGCAGCTTTTCTGAGGAATCGTATCCCATTCCTCATGAGATATTGCCTCCAGTTCAGTAATATTCTTGGGTTTGCCTGCTGCAACCGCCTTCTTCAAATCCCACCAGAGATTTTCTATGGGGTTCAAGTCAGGTGACTGTGATGGCCCTATAGAATCTTCCAGAACTACTTCTGCAACCAAGTCTTGGTGGAATTTGAGGTATGTTTGGGATCATTGTCCTGTTGGAAGGTCCAATGACGCCCAAGCTTCAGCTTCCTCACAGCCAGCATGATGTTTTCTCCTCTGATTTCCTGATACTTCAATGGATCCATCTCGCCTTCCACAGTCTGCAGGTTTCCAGTGCCAGAGGATGCAAAGCAGAGGATGCAAAGCAGCCCCAGAGCATTACCGATCCACCACCATGCTTGACTGTGGACAGAGTGTTCTTTCTTCATTCTTCTTCCTCCAGACATACCACTGATCCCGCATGCCGAAAAGTTCCAGTTTTGTTTCATCTCTCCACAGAACAGAATCCCAAAACTTCTGTGGCTCATTTATATGATTTTGAGCTGACATTTCTTGTGCTTATGGGTCAGTAGTGGTGTACGTCTTGGAGTCCTGGCATGGAAACCTTCTGCGTTTAGTACACGCCTTACTGTGCTCACTGAAACCTCAGTGCCTGTTGCCACCAAGTCTTGCTGCAGGTCTTTTGCACTCACTCGAGGTGTTTTTCACAACCTGCCTTCTCAGAAATCTGGTTGCAGCTGTTGATAGCTTCCTTTTTCTGCCCCGTCCAGGTATTTCATCTAATTTCTGCCCTTAGCCAGTTCAGGTATTTTATGTGTTCCAGCTCAAGCACACCTGGTGCAACTAATGAAGCCCTTGATCAGGTGTGCTTGAGACAACACCTGTTGTGCATATTTGTGCTGTTGTGAAGGATTCTATTCAGGGGGTTGAATAATTGTGAAACTGGAGAAGTCATTGTAAGTTGCATTTTCAGTTGAATTTGGGGAAAACACTTGAAGCATTCGTTGTGTTGAACTATTACAACTGCTTTTGTTTGATTTGTTCATTGCAAACAGCAAAAAGTCTGTACATTTTGACAATAAACCAGATTTGCAATGGGGGTTGAATAATTTTGATTGCATCTGTAGGTCATACTGTTTAAATATTTTATAAGGTATATGTAATAAACCTTATTTATTACCAGATTATTATTAATTATATTTGAATTATTTTTATAATTATATTTATTACCAGACACTTGTCTAAGATTTTGCATTGCCAGTTATAATCATTACATTGAGTTTTAATGCCATGTTTAAGAGACTGAAGCATTTAATGAGGTACAAATTGTGTTCAGTGTGCATACATTTAAACCCTGCTTGAATGTCATCTGATGCAAATGCCTTGTAAATTAACTGACCAGATAATTGCTCTCACATTCTGGGCTGAAGAATAAAAGAGAGCTGGAGAGGGTGTGTGGAGAGAGAAGCATGGCCTTAGATTGAGTGCTCTGCAACCACACCTACACAGTATTTGATGTTAAAGAAAAAAAAAGAAAATGTATTTTTGTATGTGATGTAGAACCATGACATTGGCAGGAGCATTTAGGCTCTTTTTACTGAGAAACCCTAACATGCCTTGGAACCATTCCTAGAAAAGACAAAAAACATATAGTTTTAAGTTGCATTTTGTATTTTAACATTCTCTTTAACAAATGCAGTGAAATGTATGGTGAATTCAGCCCTGGTTATTATAATCTGAACATCACAATCCCTTGTATGTTAAAAGAGAATGTAAAATAGTAATATTGGATATAGTGTAAAACATTCTTTTCTTGCAGTTCTTCTGATCCCTGAAGAAGAAAAATATTACTTTTTTCATAGGCCTTTGGTTCACACAAAAGCAGAGTCTGTGTGTCACCTTATGTAATGAGTTGTTCATCTGGTTTGTAATATAAGATGTTCACCAGTGAAGTATGCTTATCACACTGGTGCAATCAGCACGGTCTGGTGTTACATGTGACTGGCCAATTTAAAAAAAAAAAAAAAAAACAACAAAAAAACAGGCTGCTGTCTCACCAGTCTTCTATGCAGGACAAAAAACAAAACAACAACAACAACAACAAAAAACAACACACAGTGTGAATCTTGACTCTTTGCATTACTGTGATTGTCCACAAGTAGTATAGAGGACAGTCTGTTTCTGTAACAGGTGAGCAGGAGGAACTGATCCAATTCATAATGCACAGTACAAGCCTGTATACTTGTTATGTTGGGAACAGGCAAAACTAGAAAATGTACAGGATCTGAGTTGAGAACCCGATATTCCAAACTTTTGATGGACTGCTTGCACTGAAATCTAAAAAAAAAAAGATGTTTTTGTTTTCATTCACAATGAACAGGTCACATTACTTACACACAGCCCCTAGACTGACTCATATCCTACTGATTAACATTCATTTACAGCCAATATATGGTACAAAGTGATCCAGGAAACCGGTTGTGTAATATATTTATGTTTAGGCATGTCTTCGTTATAATGTTTGGAATAGTATGATACTGGTGTCCTGAGATTAAGGACAGTTGCTTCATTTCTTGATACGCATGCGCTCCCTGAGAGAGAGAGAGAGAGAGAGAGAGAGAGAGAGAGAGAGGAGATGAGAAAGTGGGGGGGAGGGGGTCTTGACGTCATTCGTGTTTTTAGCGGTCTACACGGTTTCCACAAACACACTTTGCTCGTACTGTCCTCAAATCTGTATGGTCAATGCTTTCCCTCATGTTCGCGGAAAGCCTCTGTTTTCCCCAAGACGAGGAACCTTTTGCATGAAGTTTTCATTAATGTGAAGAAAAAGGTAGGGATTGGTTGATTTTCTCTCTTGCGATCTTAACATTTTATTTCTCACTATTGCGTTTGATTTTCATAGATGCGCAACTTTGCTGTAGTAGGGAAGAGTTTCCTTTCAGCACCATGGATAGCACCATAGTTCTTTAGCGCGTTCTGTAGAATATGATTCAACTATTTATTTATTTTTTATTTTATTTTATTTTATTTATTTATTTTTACATTCGAACTGGTCCAATATATTGTTTTAACAGTTTCGTAACACGTATTAGCGAGCCCTTGTTTATGGCGTCTGACTTTTGCACATTTAAAACCTTTGGCTTCATGTTGCATTAAAAGTTTTGGTCTGTTTCTTGATGTCTAACATGCAGCTATCTCTCTTCAGGGCGATCACTGTAAAGATGAACGAGAGCGCAACAGCAAACGAGAGCGTGGCGGGATTTCCCATGGCCTCGTGGGTGGAAGCCGGAGCCTTCAGCGGAAACAGCAGCCTGGCGCTCTCCTCATCCTCCTTGTTTCTCGACTTTCCCATAAACCCATGGGACATTATGCTGTGCCTCTCCGGCACTGTGATCGCATGTGAGAACGCCATCGTGGTGGCGATCATCTTCTACACGCCGACTCTGCGCACCCCGATGTTCGTGCTGATCGGCAGCCTTGCGACTGCCGACCTGCTCGCGGGAGTGGGACTGATATTGAACTTTGCGTTCCAGTACTTGATCTCGTCGGAGACGGTCAGCCTGATCACGGTCGGTTTCCTCGTAGCTTCATTCACAGCTTCGATCAGCAGCCTGCTGGCCATCACTGTGGACCGCTACTTCTCTCTGTACAACGCGCTCACCTACCTATCGGAGAGAACGTTGCACTGCGTGCACTTGATGCTCCTGGGCGCGTGGGGAGCATCGCTGGGTCTCGGCATTTTGCCCGTGCTCGGCTGGAACTGCGTGCATGACACGGCTTCCTGCAGCGTCGTGCCGCCGATCACGCGCACCAACGTGGCACTGCTCGCCGTGGCCTTCTTCACCATTTTCCTCCTCATGCTCGGCCTCTACTGCAAGATCTGCAAGATCATGTGCCGTCACGCGCACCAGATAGCGCTTCAGCGCCACTTCCTCGCGCCTTCGCACTACGCCGCCACCAAGAAAGGCGTCTCCACGCTCGCCATCGTCCTGGGCACGTTTGGCGCGAGCTGGCTGCCCTTCGCCATCTACTGCTTGGTGGGCGAGCGCGATGACCCGGCCGTGTACACCTACGCCACGCTACTTCCGGCCACCTACAACTCCATGATCAACCCGATCATCTACGCGTACCGCAACACTGAGATCCAGCGCTCGCTCTATGTGCTTTTCTGCGGCAGTGCGCGCACCGACGTGTCCTATCGTTCCAGATCACCGAGCGAGGTCTAGGTGCGACACTGATTTTCCCTTAAAACTCACTTCACCTTGACTGCATCTGCTACAACAAAAAAGTGTGAACTCAAACTTAGCCAGTTACGCAATTGCACTTTACTGAGACTCGAGACAGACATGACTCGGTCTTAATGCTGTGAACAACGGACTTTGGTGACAAAGCAACAACCTCACGTTAAAAATGCATCTGAACTATTTAAAGTAAAAAAAAAAAATAAAAATAAAAATACAACAACAAAAAAAAAAAACAGCACTTTATATGACGATTTTAAATGCCAAAGCAGTATTGTACAGCCATGTGAGTTCTGTGGTTTATGTGATGGATTTTTTATCTTGTAAATCTGTCTCTGAATATATGTTTTTATATGGAAAAGAAAGTGAATTAAATATGTGTATCTGCAATTGTTGTCCCTCTAAATTGCACACTTAACAACCAGGTTGATGCATCTTTTGTCCCCATGATGCCAGACACCAAAACACACACACACACACACACACACACACACACACACACACAAAAATAATAATAATAATAATAATTAAAAAATAGACACATTCCCTGAATAGTAGTTAACTTCCACAACTAAGAAGAAAACACTTACAGAGCCAACCATCCACACAGATCTTGTGGCTAGAATATTCTAGTAGTAGCTGACCTGATATAGATGACAATAGCTCACCATATTCACTTTTAATAAAAAACAAAACAAATGCATTTGATTCAGACAAAGTAATATAGAATAGAGTCAACATTACAAAAAATGTGTAACAGTGCATGACAAATCTCATACACTGACATGGTCTAAAAGTCTGTTCAATGAGTTGTGCATTCTGAGATGCTTTTCTGCTCACCACGGTTGTAAAGAGTGGTTATTTATTTAGTTAGCTCGATTCCTTGGGAACACTGCATTGTTTTATTTGAACACAATATTCAGGCATCAAAGGTTTTCTAAACTAGGTCATTGTGTTCTGAAATGACAACAGTGAGTTTCTGTAATGTCTAACAAGTCTGGAGAGCATTTATAGAGGAATCTTGGCCACTCTTCCATGCAGTAAGCTCATAGTTCATGTGACCTCTCTCTGTGATCTCCATCTGTTAAAACTGTTTTTCTAAAGATATCCAATCTCAGTTTTTGAACTCCTCACATTTCCTATTAGCCTACATTTCTTTTGGTAAGTCAATTAGAGCCCTGTTCACACCGGGACGATTTTCTCAGCGTGTTAAACAGTCTGTTTAACGTCCCAATGGCTGTCAGTTCACACCCAGGAGTAAAACACGTGGCGTCAAAGCGTCACATTTTATCTTTAACGTCGAGGGGTTCGTTTATTGTTTTTGTTTTGATGCACCATGTTAAAAACTGCCTGACCAATGAGAGTCGCGCTTTTGTCACATGCTCACAGCCGTTGAAGTTACATAAAAGTATGACTTGATGGCGCTCAAGTACAAAACTGTCAAAAAAGTGACATACCCGAAATAAAATGCTCACTGCTAATAAATCCTTTTGCCTACACACATAAACAAGGTGTCCTTCCACCAGACGCAAAATTACGCACTAAATATTATATAAGTGTATTTATTATGTTGTGGTTATATTTTTTGATGACACTGAAATGCAAGAATATATTTTAAAGCATCTATTTAATTCTTTCAGTGTTGTTTTCTACACTAAATAGTATTGTTTGATTTTGTCTCTTCCCTGCAAATGATAATCCGCTGATTGATAGTCCATTGTATTTATTTTGCACCTGGCATATATATATATATATATATATATATATATATATATATATATATATATATATATATATATATATATATAAGTATTATTAACCTCTTATTCAAATACCTAAGTGACCCATTATTGCAGCATTGTATTATCATATTGACCACAAAAAGACTATTCATATTCAACACTTCATCAGTTTGCAGGAACATTAATATTTTGGGCACAACAATACCTCTCCCCTCCCCCCAATTTTTTTTTAAATAATATAATCTGGGTCTTCCCATCAGTATGTTAATGATATTGCTGTGACTTTGATATAATTCCAATAATGACTTATTTTAAAAGAGTATATTGTTTAAAATGAGAACGTTATGGATTTAGCTTTAAAGAAGTATTTGTTGCAGTGGCCAAATCACCAAATACCTCACATTTCACAAAAGTGCACACCTGCACAAAAAGTGTATAAATGTCTTAAAGACATAAATACTGGCTCTCTTTTCTTCTCAGTGATGAGCGGGTGTCAGAAATGGACAGTTGTGCAGTGCCACCTTGTGTACCGGAATATTTCTGCTGTTCAATAAGTGCCATTTAATGTCAGGGAGTGAATCTGTACTTTCATTCAGCTCCTCACGGCCTTTAATGCCTGGGTGTGAACACACACACACACACAAAAAAAAAAAAAACACAGCGAAAAACGTTAAGGGCGAAAGGCCCTTAAGCTATCTGCTTTGAATCTTAAAACAATCGATTAGAAACAGATTTATTTCAGCTTTAATTTGCTGTATAAGCATTCCAGTGGGTCAAAAATTTACATTCAATAAATGGCCTGTCTCTAAACATGTAATGACTTTTAGAAGCTTCTGAGTGGTCCATTGTCATAATTAGGAGTTAAGTGAGAGTACACTTGAGGCTGTATTGATACCATGAAACCCTTGATACCATGAGAAAATCCAAGAAACTCAGCCAACATCTCTGGGAAAAATGTGTGAAGCATGGAGGTGGCAGCATCATGTTGTAGGGGTGTTTGCTGGAAAAGGGACTGGTGCACTTTAGAAAATACATGTCATCATGAGGGAGGAGGATTATTTAGATATACTTAAGCAAAACCTCAAGTCATCAGCCAGAAAATGCAAACTTGGTTCAACTGGGTCTTCCAGCACGACAACAATCATAAGCATATCTCCAAAGTTGTAGCAAATTGATTAAAGACAACAAAGTGAAGGTATTGGAGTGGTCCTCACAAAGCCCAGACCTGATTCCAATACAAAATATGTGGATTGAACTGATAAAGCATGTCTGAGAAAGAAGGCCCACAGACCTGATTAAGTTACACCAGTTCTGTAAGAAGGTATGAGCAAAAATTCCAGTAATATATTGTGAAAAGCTTGTGGAAGGCCAACGCCAAGATTTTAATACATTAAAAAAAATTTTAAAAGGCAATGTCAACAAATATTGAAAAGTATTTACAGACACTTTGTCAGTATTTGTTGAGACTGCCTTTAAATTTTATTTTAACCCACTGAATATCTGATATAGTAAATAAAAGCTGAAATAAATCTGTTTCTTAGCTATTTTTTAAAAAATAATATCAATAACAATAACAGCAATAATAATAATAATAATAATAATAATAATAATAATAATTGAAATAAAGTAGATGCCCTAATTGATAACACAGCATGGAGTTAGTAAAGATAAAGTTAGAAAATAGTAAAGCCTAGGCTAAAGACATTCAAACTCAATTTTTACTAACTCTTTTTTAGGACCTTCTGCAATCTGCCAGATGTACAGTTGAAGCCAAAAGTTTATGTAAACTTTTGGCTTCAACTGTACATCTGGCAGATTGCAGAAGGTCCTAAAAGGACAGTGAGTGTTGATCTAATTAAAACTGTACAGATTATAATATAGGAATCCAGTGCCATTGTGTTTCACAGGATTCCAGGGAGTGAAGTCTATAAATTTAAGTGGGTCAATTGGTAAAATTGGTAAATTTGACCCTGTTGTAAGATGAACAGCAAATCACTTGCCCTGTGTTTTAGCACAAAATGCAGATGTGTTAAGAGATTCATAAGGCCATCTGTTTCAGACAGGAAAGGCCAGGGACAGCTGCATTATAAATGCATGTGGCTACTATCCCTTGACTTTCCAAATAATACAGATTTGATTTACAGTCATATTTTAATTTATCTCCATCGTTCCAGTTAGCTGTGTGAAAGGTGTGGGTGCAGGGACGCACATCACACATTTTTACAAGCAAGCTTGAATGACAGTGTGTGGTGGGAGTGTGCGGTGACAGTGTGTTCTGGTTCATGAAAGCTGAATGACGTGTGGTCTAGTGTTTGTATGTAGTCCATGTTGTCACTCCGACTGAAGAGACGGGACTCTTACAGATGCTTGAGTTTTATTGACATCCATAAAAGTGACATCACCAAACATTCACAAAGACCCGATGGGCCTAATAGTAGAACCTCATTTTAAAATGCATCTGCGGTGGTTGCTATAGTACCATGGCCATTTGTGA
Organism: Ictalurus furcatus; assembly: GCF_023375685.1. Lineage (NCBI taxonomy): Eukaryota > Metazoa > Chordata > Actinopteri > Siluriformes > Ictaluridae > Ictalurus > Ictalurus furcatus. The sequence goes on from NC_071256.1 coordinate 7,456,203, forward strand.
AAAAGGTCAACTGTAGCACATTTATTCCTAATCACACAGTGCTAACTTTTATTTCTTTAATCTATAGCAGTGATAGTCACTGGGTTGCATGTTGAAGTGAAACGTTTTGACAAAATGAATAATATACTTGTAATAAGTCACTTTCAGAAATGTATAGATTTATACAGACATGGTAGGACGTTGTGTTGAGTACAACACATGACATTGTAATGAATAATGACACGTTCATTACCACATGATTATAAGTTACAGAGGAATTATTTATAGCACATTAGAGCTTCAAGAGGCATTATTTAAGTTTAGAATGATGCTTATAAGAAATTATTACCATAGTAAATAACTTAGTACAGTTACTAGGCTACTGTGGCTTTTGAAGAACTATTTCTTCACCACTATAAGTTTTCATTGGTTTGGCTGGCTGTCATTGCCTGTCTTGCTCCATTTCCCTTTCTCTTTATTCATTTGATGCTTTATTCATTGATGCTGCACCCATGCACCCTCCTCCATCTCTCCAGAGTGAGCAGGAGAGGGATCGTGGCTGTCTGTCTCACTGGGAAACATTACATTCAAACTTGGCATCAGTCAGGATCGTCACTGTTCTCATCATTGTACAGCTTCAGAATTTTTTTTCATAATCAAAACCAGGATATAACAGACATTTCAAGATATAACAGAAATGTCAGAACCACTTTTCAACCAGCCAGATAGTTCAAATTAAAATGGAATAGACTGCCAAATGAGACTTTGATCCTTTTACGCAAATGGTGCAAATATAATCCAACATTTGCTACTTATTATGATTGCATGAGGGTAATGTTGCTAGCAAGCAAGGAAGGACACGAAACATGCCTTGGCTTATTATTGCATTTTGGGTAAGGGGAAAATGTTAGATTACAGGTCGGTTAAGGTTCGAGTAATGGGCAGGGCTTTATTTTGACATCAAGCGTATGGAATCCTTGAAACCTTTAAATATTTGGTGTGTCAAGACACAAATACAGTCACTAAACACTAACCTAGCAGACACTAAGGACTGGCCAATACTGTAATTGTTACAAATACTCCCATTACAGGTGCTTTCCACCACCACCTTAAGCACATCGTCATGGTACCAGTAGTAGCAACCATCTCCCAAGCTCTTTCGGGTAGTATGTTCTAGAGACCCTCTACCAGGGTGAAGAGGGCATGATGGTGCCTTACTCCTTCCCTAAATATGGAGAGGTATATGACTTGGAACAAGAACTTTGTGTTAAGGGGGCCTGCCTGCCTGCCTGTCTGTTCAAGTGATCTTCCACTGCAGCATGCTCTCCCATCTTGTCCAGGCTCCCTGCTGCTGTAACCATATTGCCTTGTAGTCACATGCTTCTCCATGCCCTCTTGCACCTCTTTCTAAACTAGTCTCCATCTGTCCTTGTCATGGGTTTTGTCACATTGGGGAGCTTCATCCACTAGCCACCACCCCACACTCTGCTTTCCCAACTTGTGCTTCTCTGACCAGCTTTGTGAAGCCAGCCATGTGCTCCAAGTGGCCTGGCATGCCTGATATTCCCCCTTTCTGCAATGCTGTGTCAATATAGGCATTCTGGTGGAGAATCTCTCTTAGCCATTGAGGCAAAATGCTGAAAGATATCTTGATCTCCCCTATAAGCACTGAGATGCTTCTAAACCTCTTAGAGTTCTTCTATTCATTCATATGCCCTCTGCACACATCCACTCATTGGCACATCTCCACCTGTGCCAGATGACCCTCAAGAGCATCCAGAGCAATTGGAGTACCCCTGGTCATTGTTTATATGCCAGCTAAGTAACAACAAAAAGAAAATAATTTCACTGTACTGTAATGTATATGTGACAAATAAAGGCATCATGATCATATTCATAAATTTTGTAATCTACTATGCTGGGTTCTGGGGCGGAATTAGCTCTGGCTGTTTCATCCACCTCTTGAACCTCCTTCCAGTTAGAATGAATCAAAATTCACTGATGGGGTGGGCTTATGAGGGTCTTTTGATGCCCTAACTCATGCTGCCTTGCTGAGACACTCAAAGACTTGGTCAGTTTCCTTGTTAACACTTATAAGGCATCTGCTATGCTTCTGCCCAGGTAGCTTTTTGTTAAAGCTAAACAGGTTTGCTATAAAGGTTGCATTCTTTTACATTTCTCTCCTCTGCTTGGCAACACAAGAGTGGAAGAGTGGCTGCTGGTGATTTCTGATAATAACCTGGGGTCAGATTTCACACTTAGATGTTGCTTCTATAATTCAGATTGCATCTTTCTCAAAGTGGTGCCAATCATCTTTGCTGCCTGAAGGCCACTTGACCAGTTGGAATCCATGTGCAATGATGACTTCATCATTGCACATGGATTCCAACTGGTCAAGTGGCCTTTGGCGCTCGGAGGTTCTGTGGGGTGAATGTGTGCTGTATTGTTCTCTCCTTTGCCAAGCATTTCATTCAGGCCAGGTAGATCTTGAGGCCATATGGGTTTTTGCAGACCTTGTTGCAAATACATCTTGAGCTTCTAGTTGATAATCCTTTTCTTTGAGTTACTTTTTAGGTCTGTCCTAGTGGGGAGCTCATTCTCCCTCCTTCTTGGGCCCCCATGGGGGTATAATTTGATAGGTACATCCATAGAGAGTGTCTGTTCTTCTTCACACAAGATGCAGGTTGAGCTGCTACCACTTCCTGCCGGAATGAGTCACCTGTCTCCCTATTATTTTTGGTTGTCATTGAGTCTCTTGCTAAGCCAGATCTGCTGACCATCCTAGGAACAACCTAGAATGCACTGAGACACATCATCAATGATGCTTCTGACTGAAAATGTACTGAAAATGAACCAAATACTCCTATTATCTGATACCAGAGCTCCAAAAAAAAAACTCCCCTATGATTTGTTATATAATAAAACCAATGCTCCTTTAAACCTTTGGTCCTTTCACTACACTCACACAACTAGCATATATTTTGTTCCTTGTATGTTTTTGTGTTTTTTGAACCCCAACCTCTATATTAATTTTTAACCCTTCAGTTTCTGAGAAACTGATAGACTAAAGACAAAAATATTTTAGTGCGGTATTTTCTGTGAAGCTTCTAGTCATGAGAGCTTATTTCATCCCACGCTGTTCTTGACTATGTATATTATTCAATAGCCTTGCCAAGCCAGACCTTAGAAAAGTGCAGATAGAAGAAGAGAGGCATTTATGTGTTCTACCTGGCATTTCATAAATGTAGAGGAATGTGCTTAGGCTTTTAAAGAAGTTGACTAATTACCAAGTTCTTTCTGTTTTTTTTTTTTTTTTTGCAGAGAAAATTGTGCCGAACATTGAATAGAGAGACCACTGTCTAACATACTTTACTAAACCTACCTTTGTTACTTTACCAAATATACTTATATATACTGTCTATAATTATAGAGCTATTATTGCACTCTTGAACAAACTAATCTAAATCAGTGGGCAAGCACAAACAAAGGTCAATGATTAGGAATATCTGCATTTTTTCCCCCTTTTAGCACTAGTCATTTAATGTATCCACAGTGCCTAGTGCAGTTTATAGTGCATGCACAGATGTTTGTGCATGTGTGTATGATGATTAACCACCCTTCTTCCTGGAAACATAGGCAGGCCTGGATGCAAGTGCTCAGTAAAGCACTTTATTCCTCTCCTCTCACACAGAGTTGAGTGAGTAGATTGTGAAAACACCGAAAATGGCCTGTTGTGAAATGAAATTTTTCTGCACAGCACTGCAATATAGTTGGTATTTGCTGCTGATGAACATTTTAAGCTAATAGAAAATGTGAATATGAATAGATTCAAAAGTATGCTGTCCTCAGATGAGGTTATTAATTTGCTCTCATTCATCAATGAACATGCTATGATATTTAATATCTTTACAATATCTTTGCAAGTTATCACATGCACACTTGAGCCCAAAAGATTACATACACTTCGACTAAAGACATTCAAACTCAATTTTGCACAACTCCATACACCACAAGTCAACAATTTACATACACGATGTTAGTATCTGGTGCCATTGCTGTTAATTGCTTGAACTTGAATCACACTCTTGGTGTCGCCTTCCACAAGCTTCTCACAATACTTTGCCAGAGTTTTTGCTCCTTCCTGCTGACAGAACTGGTACAACTGAGTCAGGTTTGTGGACCTCTTTGCTCAGACATGCTTTTTTTTTTCCCAGTTCAGTCCACAAATTTTCTATGAGATTCAGGTCATGGCTTTGTGATGGCCACTCCAATACTTTCACTTTAAGCCATTTTGTTACAACACTGGAGGTACGTTTAGGATCACTGTCCTCCTGGAAGACCCACTTGTGACCAAATTGTAACTTTCACAACATGATGCTGCTGCCACCCCCATGCTTCAAAGTTAGGATGGTTAAAAACCTCACACTTTTCCTCCATACATAGCACTGATCATTGTATCCAAACAGTTAAATTTGTGTTTAATCTGATCAGAGAACACTCCTCCAAAAGCCTGGTGATCACCTGCAATCTTCTGTGTGGCTTTTTTTTATTCCTGTCTTCAAGTAGGGGCTTCTTTTTGCACGATATTAGCCATACTGATCTGTCTCTAATTTATTGTTTTAAAATTACCTCTGATGTGAACCAAGTAGATGCCCTAATTTAGTTGTCAAAGGAAATGTATGGTAACATGAAATGTGTGTTGTGAAAAACTGAGACTAGGTGTATGTAAACTTTTGGCCCAAACTGTACACACGGTCATTTCTAATAACATCTCTGTTAGCTTATATATCACTGCACAGAATTTTTTTGTCTTTACAAAAACACATAAAAAGAAATAAGGTGTCAGAACACAGGCTTAGTTTCTTGGGAGCCACTGGAAGTTACAGTTCTTTTCCAAGTATCCATTATTTAAAGACTCAGGACTCTGGCCGCAGAAACATACTGCTGCTGAAACACGCATCAACCATGTGAGTCTCTGGCACTTTTGTCACAGGTGCAGATCCTTAATCACTGATCTACACTGTATATAGGAATATTATTGCATTACAGTGGCATTAATGTTACTTGTATTATGCTATCAATGATTATTACATTATAATATTGCTTAATTTAAGTTACACATGCAACCAGAACCAGCTTACATGATCAACTCCATAGACCAATACACAAGAAAAAAAAACACAATAAAAAAAAATATACAATAAACACAGATACTTCAAGCCAAAACGTGTCAAGATGCTTTTACCAAAGAATATACCGTTTAAATGATATTGACAGCTTCATTTTATTACTTTGACATTCTTACTTATTTAAGAGATAGCATGGTGGCCAGCTTTTAGCATTGCTGCCTAACAGCGTCAAGGTCCCTGGAAGCTTAGTGTCATATCACAGCAAACCAGTGACTACATTTCCCATCCTGCATTGCGGCCTACAAACATGGCCACCATGGACTGCAATTCCCAGAACACTCACATTCACTCTAATCACGCACACCTGCATCCTATTCACAGCACTCAGAACCACACATATAAGAGACTGGTTCTACACAAGGACTTTGCGAAGTATTACGCTCAGTTGCTTAGTCTCTGTCGTATTTCCAACCCAGAAATACGTTTGTGTTTGCTTTTCTGGTTATAGACTTTGTTTACCCTGTTGACCTCGATTCTCTGCTCTGCCTAGTTTTGCCTGATTGTTTGACCCTAGCCTCCCAAGCCATGTTCCTGTCCGAGGTCAAAGAGGCGACCTCTCAAGCCAAGTCCCTGTCCGAGGTTGAAGAGACAACCTCTCAAGTCAAGTTCCTGTCCGAGGTCAAAGAGGCGACCTCTCAAGCCAAGTTCCTGTCCGAGGTCAAAGAGGCGACCTCTCAAGCCAAGTTCCTGTCCCAGGTCGCAGAGACGGCCAACCTAAGCTCTGCTCACAGCAAGTTCCTGTCCCAGGTCGAAGAAATGACCTTTCAAGCCAAGTTCCTGTCAGAGGTCGAAGAGACGACCTGTCATGCCAAGTTCCTGTCCAAGGTTGAAGAGACGACCGCTCAAGTCAGGTTCCTGTCCGAGGTCGAAAAGACGGCCTCTCAAGCCAAGTTTCTGTCCAAGGTCGATGAGACGGCCTCTCACGCCAAGTTCCTGTTCGAGGTCGAAGAGGCGGCCTCTCACACCAAGTTCCTGTCTGAGGTCGAAAAGATGGCCTGTCACGCCAAGTTCCTGTCCTAAGTTGAAGAGACGACCACCCAAGATACGTTCCTGTCTGAGGTCAACGAGGCAACTCCCCACGCCAAGTTTCAACTCAACTTCCACGAGGTAACCTCCCACGCCAAGTTCCAGCTAAAGGTCAACGAGGTGACCTCCCACACCAAGTTCCAGTCTGAGTTCAACGATGTGGCCTTCCACGCCATATTCCAGTTTGAGGCCGACATCATGACCAACCAAATTATGCACACGCCAGAGTCTGTTAACACGAACAACCAAGTTCTCCTTATGCCTGAAACCGACGTCATGACCAACCAGGTTCTGCTTACGCCTGAAGTCGACATCACGACCAACCAGGTTCTGCTCACACCTGAAGTAGACGTCACGACCAATCAAGTTATGTGCACGCCAGAGTCAGTTGACACAATCAACCAAGTTCTCCTAATGCCTGAAACCAACATCACGACCAACTAGGTTCTGCTCACGCCTGAAGCCAACGTCACGAACAACCAAGTTCTGCTCACGCCTGAGTCTGCTGACACAGCCAACCAAGTTCTGCTCATGCCCGAGTCTGCTGACATGGACAACCAAGCTCTGCTCACGCTTGAGTCTGTTGACACAGCTAACCAAGTTCAGTCGGCAGAGACGATGGAGGATGACGCTCGGCCTTCCTGCTCCGCTGAGGATGTCACTCCGCCTTCCTGCTCTGATTAGGATGTCGCTCTGCCTTCCTACTCTGCGTAGAACATCGCTCCACACTCAAGGAGGGTTGACAAGATGGCCCACCAAGTCAAGCACCTGTCTAAAGCTGACGACACAACTTCCCAAGCCTGGGTCTTGCCTAATGACCTCGGCGAACCAGCCCCAGCCTCATGTCTGCTCCTCGAGGAACCTGCTACTTATCGGACAATGCCTGCATTGGAACCTGAGGGGTCCAGTGAAGGTCCAGGTCCAGGACCTGAGGGGTTGTGAAGACATTTTGCCCATAGGGCCAGGACCGCTGGGTGAGGGAGTGCGTTTTGGCGTTCCTGCCATATCACAGCAAACCAGTGACTACATTTCCCATCCTGCACAGCGGCCTACAAACATGGCCGCCATGGACTGCAATTCCCAGAACACTCACATTCACTCTAATCATGCACACCTGCATCCTATTCACAGCACTCACAACGACACATATGAGAGACTATTGCTATACAAGGACTTTGCGAAGTATTACGCTCAGTTGCTTAGTCTCTGTTGTATTGCCAAGCCTTATCTTGTGTTTGCTTTTCTGATTATAGACTTTGTTTACCCTGTTGACTTCGATTCTCTGCTCTGCCTAGTTTTTCCTGTTTGCTTGATCGTTTGACCCTAGCCTGCCTTGTACTTTGATTTCTGCCTGATCCGTTGGACTTTATTTGATTAAACTGCCATTACTGCACTTGCTTCTGTCCTGCGCCTACTTTACATGACACTTAGGTTGCTCTCATGGTCTTCCCTTGTATGCATGGATTTCCTCCTGGTTCTCAGGTTTCCACCTGCCTCCCTAAAACATGCCCTGAAATAGAAACTCTTGTTCAAGAATTTATCACATGACCTAATCTATCTGTCAAAACAAATACATGGTATTAGTTTGTGTTTTGTTTCAACATGTTGTTTTAAATGTGCTTTATAAATCAATAAACTAAACTTAGCCAATAAATACAGCTAGCTAATACCATGTAAGCTATTTTATATAATCAGATCAACGAGCAACCACTAGATTTCTTTAATTATTATTTGCTTACATTCCATAATGAAATCTCACTAGTTTATCTTTATTAACTAAAATCAATACGATTTAAAGTACAGATTTCTTTTTTCCATTTGTCATTCTTTCTTGTACTTTTACCATTTAAATTGATTAAAAGTAATCCTAGGAGTACTTCTCAAAAGCAGGGACATGTATTAATATGATGCTAATTATCTTAAATTTGAATAGGTGGGACTAAATGGTCTAAAAACCAGTTTCTTGTGGACAACGTTTCTGGAAGAAAAAAACATGGACACACAATTCAAGTTTTGTCATGACAGATGAATATTAATGCTGTCAAATAGCTGCTGAATGCTGTTTGGCTGATGGTGTCCATGTTTTCTTTTAAAGTAATCAAATCATTACTATAAGATAATTTACAAATTAACAAAACATGTAAAATTAGCACTTATAGATTATATACATTAGGTCAAGATCAAATGGGCTGGAGCTCATGGTTTTTTTTGTTGTTGCTGAGCCAAGGAATCTACAGAACCATTTCTTTATTTTCTAGTCCTCACCAGCCAAAATCTTTTATGGGTCAAAATCTAAACTGTTATGCTGCAGTGCCCCATTCAGGCCAATTACCTGAGTAGAAAGATGGACTACTGCCTGATGACCATGTTTAGAGGAGAATAGGGTTTCAGCTAGGAGGTCTAACAATACACGTCTAACAATGCACATCGTGGCATTTTTGCAATGTGATGCATTGTTACACCCTTAGTTTCAGCACTACATGCTTAGACTACTACTACTACTACTACTACTACTACTACTACTGGTAGTAATAATAATAATCCTGATATCCTAAACTGATACACATCAATACACATTTATGCTCATGGAACACAGTAACATGGTGGATAAATTTGTCAGTAACTATTTTTCTAGTTGAAATGATTGATTCATGAATGGAGTCATTGAATAACTGGCTGGAATGCTTCACATTCAAACTAAGAAGCTTGAAAAGCAACACAGCTGCAGAATTAGTCTGATTTTGTGGTGCCATCATCTGGTAAAGTACAATATTTACACGTGTTAACCGCATTGTAAACCGCAGACAGCACTTCTATTCCTCCATGATGTGAGCAGAAATGGTAACAATATATTCTACAAAACACTATTATGTGAAACATGCATACATCTGAAGACATATGACTGTCATGGAACCTTTAACATAACATTAGCTTTTATTAATTCAAGCGAATTAAACAGTTACATAAGTTACAAGGTGTACACCTTAAAATTTTATTCGTTCTTTTTTTGTTGTTGTTGTTTCTTCTTCTTTTATTTTCCTGTCTGGAACATAGAAACAGCTAATGTTTAGAAATGCAGGCAAAAAGTAGTAACAGCACAGTACATTCATCAACTTAACAACACGTCTATACAAACCATAAGGCAGGAGAAGGAGACATGTATGGCCAGGTCTTTTCAGTTGATACTGTAGTGGTCTGATTCCTTATTGGTTTAAACACACCATGTAGAGCCCTCTGAATGCTAGAACCCTGATAAAACACAACATCTTGTCTTAATCTGTCGGCACCATTTAAACACCTTACGCTTTTGTTTTTTTGATTTTTTTTTTGTCACATCTTTACAGTAAACGAGCATCTTAACCACATTTTTTTCTTTCTTATTAAAATCATACAATGACAGTACATATTGCTCAGAGATATGTTAAATTACTGTAATGAGAACATTAGCTTTTTTTCTTTTCTTTTTAATGGATCATGCCCTCATTTCATGTAGGCGTTTATTGGCCTATTTAAAATGTGAAATGTCTACCTTATACATGTAAAATAAAATGAAGTAAAAAACAAAACAAAAAGAAAACCAGATGGTGGCAGCATTGCCTTAGAATTGAATAAGATGCTAAAGATGCATTGCTCCTTTACATAACACTAAACAGTGGTCCTTCCTTCGAAATGAGCTACAACATTTGATTTATTTCCATTAATTGTAAAATCGAAGCATTAGAAAACCTTGAGAACATCAACATAAGTTGAATTATGTTGTATAAAAAACATGAGAGAAAACATCCTGAAAAAAGACAACTGGAGACACAAAGTCTCCTGAAACATACCACATGGAGAACCGTGGAAAGGGAACATAGAGAAAATGAGACACAATTTTTACTTAAAATGGTAATTTCTTAATCATTCCCTCCTAAATATTCAGCTTGTCTCTCCCTTCTTCTTTTCTCTCACTCCATCCAGTCAACCTCATCGAACTCAGAGTCATCTTCTGAGTCGCTGTACTCTACAGCGATGCGTCGGGACAAGATAGTGGCTACGTCATTGCCCACTCGCTCATGCTTAGCCTCCTGTTCCCTTTGCTCCTCAACCTTCCTCAGCTGGATACCTGAGAGGGAAAGAGAGCGAGATAGAAAAACACAATCACTCTAGATTTACTCAAAGGGACTAAGCTATTTATGAAGTTTTCTTACAAGTTGTACACAATTTATAAATATGCCCAAAACAGACTAAATAGTCTATTGCGTATTCCCAAAACAGACTAAACAAGCTACTGTGTATGCACAAAAATAATGATCAATCTACTAAATATGCCCCCAAAGACTAAACCTACATAATATGCTTAAAAATGCCTAAAAAAAAGCCTGAACAGTTTGAATATTACCAAAGCAGACTAAGCAAGAAGCAAGTAAGAGTTTGCACAAAAAAAAGAAAAAAAGATTAAACAGTCCATTGAATAGACTCAAAAGCTCCTATTACCTTTACGAATGGCTTCTAACAGGACACTGCGTGCGTCGCTGATTGGTGGCAGGTTTGATGGATGTCTCTTGACTTCGTGACCCGAGTGAGTGGGCGGAGACGAAACCGGGAATGAAGGCACAGGGGGTGGACCAGGAGGCTGACAAGGGGGGGAACTTCGGGCCCCTGGGTGGGGCAGAGGAGGAGGCGGGGGTGGAGGAGGTAAGACAGTGCCGTCTCCCATGCCAGGGAGCAAGACTTTGTCCTGCTGTATTCGGGCTGGAGAAGAATGAAGAGGTGGAGCCACGGGAGGAGGGGCAGGGTGTAATACCCCAGGGGCAATCTGAAGGGGTGCAGGAGGAGGGGGAATAGCAAGGGGTAGCTGGGATGGTAATGGCGGGATTGGGGGTGGCGGTGTGCTGCGCATGCTTGAACCTGATACAGTGGATGGGAGAGGAGGAGGGGGTGGGGGAAGTGGGGGAGGAGGAGGGGGTGGAGCATTGGGGTTCAAGAAGACAGGAGTGCGGGCCGGGGACTGAGGACGACTGTCAGAGAAACCTGAACTGGAGCTGAAAGAGAAATAAAAAACAATAAAGGTCAGGAAATAGCTCTTTTGGGAGAGAACTAGGGCTGCAATGAACTTCAAAATGAATTTTGATGATCGATGATGTTTAGTTGGATTTTATATATATGTGTGTATGTATGTATATGATCATACTGGCTGGGATCTGAAGATTAACATTATGACTACGCTGTGGTTCCTATTTCACAACATTCAGTGTTCTTCTATGTGTTAAAAACAAAAGAGATCACCATGAGAGTCGTGAATCATGTGGGACATGGAGGAAACCCAGCGTCTCATCTTGTATTGCTCTGGGAGTTTAGTTTTCATTTTATTGTCTTAAATAAAAAATACACCCAGAGAGAGAACGAGGAAGAGAGCAAGATTGCAAGACTGAAGAGAATAGAAGGTATAAATCATGTTTTAAACTAGGTCACGCCTTGCTACAAAGCCAAGAAACAGAAAGGTGAAGCTGCATTACAGTGCATACACAAACTGCCATCTTTAAAATTAAATACTATTGTGTTTTGATCATTATTAGGTTTTATACTATAGCACGGTTGAATTCTCGAATCTGCTCGTTCAAAAGTTACTGATTCATTTTCTATAACAGCAGCTCTGATGGTAGTTCTGGCTAGATTTCAAAGCAAAGGTTAAATCTCTCATTCTAATACATTATCTTTGCTATAGTAACAACGACAAGGACGTTCCACATAATCTAAGCCTAAAAATAAACTTTAAAAAAATGTGTTATTTAAAGAAAAAAACATAATTGCTGATATGATGAGGTAGGTTTGTGCAATACTGATTTTTCCTTGCTTGCAACTTTCTAGTTTAAACAAAATCATGATAAACAATATAATCATCCAGAACAGCAGCCTTAAAAGAGACAGGGAGGGTGTAAAATGATCAACTGTGCATTCGGGAGCTGCTTGATAGCAACGCCAATCACAAAAACGCAGCTGCATGAGGGATTTTTAAGTGTTTTGGCAGTAATGCACAATAAACAGCAAATAATTGGTTACAAATCGGTTGTCTAATGTCCTCACGGCCAACATTTTCTCATATTCAGCTGCTGCTTTGAGCGAGTCTGCAGTCTTTTTTTGACCAGCGCTCTTTGGTGCTGCGTATTTAATCACTTTTAAAGTGTTAGATTTGACACTTGGTTGTAGGACTATTTAATCTTTTTAATGCTTTTTTTGACCATTTGAGGCCAAACTTTTCTGGTGACCTCCCTAATCAATATAACATAAATATAAATATAACATAACAGTTAACAGTTCTGATCAATATAAATATAATAGCTAACTGATGATAATTACATATTCAGTTTTGAGCATGTAAGATGTCAGGAAAGGAAGGGGGCTGAACTTCCAGGCAATGTGAGTTAATATCAGACAGATTGAAACCTTCCATATACACTGACTCCCTCATCTCCCATTTTATTGTGGAGAATAAATCTGAGCTTTTGATGCATTTTTGATTGATAACTCATACTGGTGTACTTTGATCTCCAGTTAAATTGCAGAGGTCCAATGCCGAATGTGTAACAATCAATGGATATTATAGCATCTTGTAGGGACAATAAAATCGTTGTATCACAGTGGGGAAACTTTGTGTTAGGAAATGTTTATTTAACATTTATGGAAGGAATCTCCAGTGTCAGTACTTTGAAATCATTATTTTTTGCCAATGTTCTTCAGGACAGAAGATAAACAAAAATATTTTTTTGTCTTAATGATATATTATTGTTATAATGTATATGATAACAGGAACGAACTTGTCTTGCCGACGTCCCACAACATTAACTATAAACAGATCAAATGTATGACTTTTTCTTGGCATTTTTTTGTGGTATACAAGGAATAATACACTTTAGGACATTCTGTTACAGGAAAAGAATCGACTTCAAGGTGGTAACAGTTTTCTGATACGCATCACAACAAAATTTTCCTATAATTGTGTTGTGTTCCTTACATGTACATGTACAATAGCCAAACACAATCCTGTCTACACCGCTTTTAGTTCCCGTAAAGCTTCCATTTTGTGTAAAATCAGCATGTTGTTGACTGAGGCTTCTGTCTCTATGTCATGTGTGCACTTTAGTTACACGAAGAGCTGTATTTATCTATCTATATAACATGACAAGTGCAGTTCTGTTCATACTGTACATGAGCAAAGAAAAATTACATTCAAACTCTTGTATTTAAACAATTAACAATTTGAATTGTATTATATTGTATTTAACCCCCATAAAAACCCTCAGGTTTGTATGCCTGACATCACAGGATGCTGAGATATTTGAGAAAGTTGTGCGCACCATGGAGAAAGTCAAGAGTCAAGATGTTGGTGCTGTACACAGTGTAGAGAACCTCAGCTGAATCTCCTCTGGGTAAAAATCTCAGTTTCCTGCATGGACTGAGAAGAGCAAGCCTCCCACTCCTACTTTTTTTCCCCCCCAACGAGACCTCAGAGAGCATTCTAAGCAGTGGGATTGCTGTTTGGTTTGGCAATTGCAGTGTCTCAGCCCACAGGATCCTGCTGTGGGTAGTGAAAATAGCTGAGAACATCACCACGGTCTCTCTTCCATCCATTGAGGGCATTTACAATAAACGCTGCATCTGCAATAGCCACCAGTATTCTCATGGACACTTCTTACCCTCCTCCTGTCTACATAAAAACACAGTACCATAGCATCTAGGCCATTACTACAGAATCTGTAACAGTTTCTTCTCCAAATCTCTCAGGCTCCACAACACCCAGCTGCCAAAGTTTGTCCCATCTTCAAGAACGTGGTACTGTGTAATTACCGGAGAAGGACCTTAGCTTTCCAGTCCTTCAAAAAGATTTCTGTCAAAAGAAAATTTTTGTACATCTACTGCCATGGTGGCCACCATGTTTAGATCATGTGACAACAACAGCTAAGCAGGGACAAGATGCCATGAAAGGCACCTTTTGTACACAAAGCTTCCAGAGAAACAGGACATTTGGGATAAATGTCTTTTATCAGTGGTGCAAAAAAAGCTGCAAGAGGTAAAACCAGTAGACAGAATAAGTATAAGACTAATTTGGTACATTTTCTGTCAATTTAAGTAAAATCAGCAGTTTTGGCGATAGTACATATGGATCACAGTCTATTTTTTGGTTTTGACAAAGCACCACTTCTCTTCTGAAGTACGGGGAGTCATTTTAGCCACCTTTCACCTCTAGTTACGATTTTGTTGTGCAGTGAAGCCAGAAATTCGGTCCCAAACCAGAAATATCACGTAACTGAAATGCTAAGATAGGTGATTTCCAATAGGTGGTGAAATTGTTTGGGAAGAAAAGTCACTGAATATTGTATATGTACGGTGGTGCGTGAAAGTTTGAAAGAGATTTTTGATATTCTGCATAAATATGACTTAAAACATCAGATTTTCACAGACGTCCTAAAAGTAGACAAAGAGAACCCAATTAAACAAATGAGACAAAAATATTATACTTGTATTATATTCTAAATATTATATTGTACTTATTTAGGTACTTTCCGTATCTGGTGTGACCCCCTTGTGCAGCAATAACTGCAGCTAAACGTTTGCAGTAACTGTTGATCAGTTCTGCACATCGGCTTGGAGGAATTTTAGCCCGTTCCTCAGTACTGAACAGCTTCAACTCTGGGATGTTGGGGGGTTTCCTCACATGAACTGCTTGCTTCAGGTCCTTCCATGACATTTCTATTGGATTAAGGTCAGGACTTTGACTTGGCCATAACAAACAATTCACTTTATTCTTTAACCATTCTTTGGTAGAATGACTTGTGTGATTAGGGTCGTTGACTTGCTGCATGACCCACTTTCTCTTGAGATTCAGTTCACAGACAGATGTCCTCACATTTTCCTTTAGAATTTGCTGGTATAATTCAGAATTGTTCCATCAATGATGGCAAGTTGTCCTGGGCCAGATGCAGCAAAACAATCATGATACTACCACAAACCACGACATTACTACACCATATTGTGGTTTTTCCAGCCTGATGAGCATCAATTCTTTTTCTGAGGTCCTCAGAAAACTCCTTTGTTCATGCCATGATACACTTCCACAAACATGTGTTGTGAAGATCAGACTCTGATAGATCCCTGTTCTTTAAATAAAACAGGGTGCTCACTCACACCTGATCATCATCCCATTGATTGAAAATCATTGACCTGACTCTAATTTCACCTTTAAATGAACTGCTAATCCCAGAGGGTCACATACTTTTGCCACTCACAGATATGTAATATTGGATCATTTACCTCAATAAATAAATGACCAAGTACTAAATTTGTCTCATTTGTTTAATTGGGTTCTCTTTATTTACTTTTAGGACTTGTGTGAAAATCTGATGCTGTTTTAGGTCATATTTATGCCGGTATATAGAAAATTCTAAAGGGTTCACAAACTTTCAAGCATCACTGTATAAATACTTGTAGATGGAAATGTGACGGAAAAGGTGTGAGAGAATGTGTGTGTGTTTGCTCTTATATATAGCTGAGAAAAGACTTATTTATTCATACTGTCTGTGTGTGTGTGTGTGTGTGTGTGTGTGTGTGTGTGTGTGCGAGTGTGTGTACCTGATGGCGGAGGCAGGCTTGATGTCTGCAGGGTGTGAAGGTGGAGGAGGTGGAGGCTCGTGAGGTCGGCCGTACATGCGTTCTCCTGTGCGGTTGAGCAGCTCGCTCATCTGAGAGTATGGCAAAGCAGCCAGAGAGAACGAACCATCCAAATGATCCATGTACATTTGCCTGAAATAGGTGAAAAAAAGCAGGGTTACCAGTTGCTCATTTTATAAAAGTATTCAAGTCCACACACACAAAACACTGTGTATTACTGTGTACACTGTATATGGTTAAATATTCTCTCTCTCTCTCACACACACACACGCACACACCTGGGGTCATGGTAGGGTGCCAAGCCATTGCTAGTGTCTTTGTGTTTCTCTTCAGTGTCATCTTCTGCCAGCTCTGCCCCTAAAGCCAGTTTCTGCCACTCCTTTTTGCGATCATGAGGAGCTCGTGGTACCTTCTCTGGTTCTGCGGGACGATCGATGTTCTTTAGCTGAGTGAAGAGACAGAGAGCGAGTTTTATTATCACAAAATGTACAAACAGGCAGATAAATCTGCAAAGGGGTTGGGGAAGGAGTTCGGGGGGGGAACGTGGGCATTTAGTCTTAGTCTTAAATGTAGTGAGCAAAAAAAAAGGAGACTTCAGAGGGAACAAAAGAAAGGCGCATCTAGGTAAAGAAAGAAGAAAGAATGGGACATCCACATCTGCAGTTTATACCGCATGTGCAATGCTGAATTACATTTACACTTCTGCACTCCTAACATTTCACACCAATTTGTGCATAACTAAAAATACACTTCCTCTAGTGGATGTGTAAAATATATGCACGCACACACAAACATCATACTGTGTATAACTAAAAAGACATTTCTTCTCGTGCATTTGTGAGTGCATTTGTGAGTATATACACACACACACACACACACACACACACACACTTATTACTCAGTGTTCTGATTCAGTCCTCTCAGCTCACTCAATAAACTAAAAGGCCGATGCACACACATGCAAAGTAAGAGCAAAGTCTTTCATACATTAGGACATAAAGCAGTGTCAGTTGAGCAGCCATCACAGCAGAGAAACACACACACACCGCAGAATATGCCACAGCTTTATACAGACACACAGAGAGGAACAAACAGGAAACAAATAAATCTATATGGCTTATATGAGTCTGTTTAGGACATTCAGGAAGTGTTCCTAACTCAGCTGTTTCCCTCTCTTCACTGTTTAAATTATTGTAATGATTTATGGCACTTACAATTCATTATAAGGACCTATTAAAATCACCGATGTACAGTAATGCCTGACACAATACTTTATGCATAGCAGCAGTCTCAGTTTCTCTTACAGAAAAACAGACTTCAAATATAAAGTCTCATCCTAATCTGGTTATTAGTTTACCTGAAAATATGGATTGAATCCTACGTAAAGTGGAAAAAAAACCCCCAGCCATAGATTCCTTTGTTCCCTGTAATGAGATGCCTTACTGGCTAGTTATAAAAGTCTACACATATATTGTACGTTCTCTAATTCACATACCTGCCCTGGAAGGTCTAAATACTTATAGACCTGATCATACAAGCGAGGATCCTGTAACTACAAGAACAAATTATAAAAGAAAAGCACCACATGGATAATTGCAACTTTTAACAACATGCAATGGGTCCAAGCACAAATAAACTCTAAAAACACTGTTTATAAAAGCATCATGCTTAAACATGTGCACAAATTTGTCTTAGCGTGAACATTATAGAAAGCTGAAAAGAAAGAAATATGATGAAAAAAAAAAAAAGATGAGATGAGTGATAGTGCTGCACAACATAAACAATGAAAAATAAGTTACAGTTGTACATTTTTGGGTTGGAGTTAAAGTTAGAAAGAATGGCCAAAAAAAAAATGTCTAACAACAAAATGCAAAGCATTTTATAGAGTACAGTAACAATGAGAAGTGAAGGCATGGCATGAATATTATGGCATGAATACACAAATATGAACTGAAACACTTCTTATTCATGTGGCAGTAGCGCAATGCATATAATCATCCGCGAATACAGGTCAAGAGTTTCAGTTAACGTTCACATTAAACTTCAGAATCGGGAAAAAAGTGATCTCAGTGACACTGATTGAGGCATGGCTGTTGGTGCCAGGTAGCTCGAGTATTTCAGAAACTGCTGCTCTGAGAGTTTCTGTTTGAAAAATGTCCAGTAAGCAGCAGTTCTTTTAGTGGAAACGCCATCATGATGTCAGAGGAGGATGGCCAGAATGTTTTGAGCTGACAGGAAGGCTACGGTAACTAAAACAGCCACTCTTTGCAACCATGGTGAGAAGATAAGCATCTCAAAACTTTCAGATTGATGCTGTAAACCATATCAGAGTCCACTTCTGCATCAAGATTCGGCATGTTGTGTGTTCTAAATTGCTTTTCTGCTCACCAGGTTTTTAAAGAGTGGCTGTTTGACTTACTGTAGCCTTACTCTCAGCTTGAAGCAGTCTGGCCGTTCTCCATTGAACTGGGTCATTGCTGGAGAACTGCAACTCACTGGAGGTTTTAGTTCTTTCTTTTTCACACCATTCTCTGTAAACCCTGCGTGTGAAAATACATACCACAGCCATATCTCCCTGCAGTTCTCGCCTGGATTCCCACTGAGAAGGGTTGAGCCTGGCCAGTACCTGGATGGGAGACCTCCTGGGGAAAACTAAGGTTGCTGCTGGAAGTGGTATGAGTGAGGCCAGCAGGGGGCGCTCACCCTGTGGTCTGTGTTGGGCCTAAGGGCCCACCATAGTGACGGGGACACTACACTGTAAAAACAGCACCGTCTTTCAGATGAGACGTTAAACCGAGGTCCTGACTCTCTGTGGTTATTAAAAATCCCAGGACACTTATAGTAAAAGAGTAGGGGTATAACCCCTTATAATCCACATCTCTGAATTGTCTCACTTTTTCCTCTCCACTAATAGCTGGTGTGTGGTGGGCGTTCTGGCACACTGTGGCTGCCATCACATCATCCAGGTGGATGCTACACAATAGTGGTGGTTGAGGAGATCCACCCCCCGCCCCCCCATACTATGTAAAGCGCTTTGAGTGTCTTGAAAAGTGCTACATAAATGTATCTGTAAACCAGCCCAACTGACACCAACAACCAAGCCAAGTCAACGAGATCACATTTTCTCTACATTCTGATGTTTGATGTGAACATTAACTGAAACTCTTGACCTGTATCTGCATGATTTTCTGCATTGTGCTGCTGCCACATGATTGGCTGCTTGGATACCTGCATGAAATACAGGTGTACAGGTTCCTAATAAACTGTTTGGTGAGAGTACGTAGCATGAATGGAATAAAATTAAAACGAATGTGAACAGGCATGAGTTTTACTAATCCACCATCGAGTAGAGTTTTTTCTTTTTTTGTGGTTGATTACTTTAGTAAGGTGTCATTCATGTAATTATATTGATTTGGGGTAGTTGACAGGACACAATTTTCTTAGTACTTACTAATGTGACATGCACACGACAGTTTGGAGGGAAAAGCACTGCGGCAGAGATGAGCGATGAATTATAGTGACACTCTCAAACACACTGCTGCTCCTTGTCAAGCGCTAATGCACTGTGTTCGTCATTTCTTCTATTTGTATGTAGATCACGAATGGTGTGACATGTTCGGTGTTTCTATTGCGGCACTTTCTGCCCATCACACATATGTCCGCAAAGCAATATAAATGAGACAAAAAGTTAGGAAGATTGTTTAAACACACACACACACACACGCATACAGATCAGCACTTTGATGGCTCTACACATTCATACACAAACTCTCTTTGGAAGATATGGAGGTCTTATTTTTCTCATTTGAAATATTTAGTAACTTTAGGGTAACTAATAGGGAACATACAGTATGTAGGAACATTAGTGCAGAATATTTATCTGGTCCTGCGATGAAATTTAAAAGATTAAGATACTCAGGAATTACCAGCTACTCCTGAATCTGTTATTGCTCTAGCCGTTATGCTGTTGTTATATGATATATCTCCCAGTCATTACACTTTAGACAGTAGCGTAAGATCAAAGTTTTCACTCCTTCTTATCATGTAACCTGTCCTCTGCTCTGTTCTGTTACGCAACATCAATAATGCTGACCGACATGTAAGCAGCATTAGCACTTTCATTCCAGTTAAGATTTCTAATGACAGGAATCTAACTTCAGAATCCCAGCTCTGCTTCTACAGCTACCACAGATGTGTTGAAGTTCTCAATCATCTCCACCATCATGGTAACACCTCAGTTCATATTTGAGATAAGTTATGTAAAATATCGAAGGTTTTTTTTGGTTGATTACATATTCTAATATGTATGAGCATTAGTATATTTAGCTTATCTAGCTTAAAGGACTATTTGGCATTAAAAGCACTAGTAAGTAAATATAGATTCGTATCAAAGCTATGAAAACACATGCAGAATTGACTGAGTTGTCTTCTGGTATGAATATATCTGGGTACACCGACTGTACAAAGCAGGCAAAAGTGGCACAAATCCGATCTTTTTCTTCAAATATGACCCCGATTTTTTACCTCCTTGGCTGTGTGAACAGCAAAAAACACATTGAATCTGACATTTTCAATTCTGATTTTATCCACTTTGCCAATATGTGGCAACGAGACCCCTGTCTGAACAGGTAGATTGGAATTCATGCGACTTTTATGTCAATAAAAATCTGCATTTGTAATAATTTTGCCCTTCTGGGAAGGAAAGATGGAGGATAACAGTGAAAGAGGATTTCAGTGTCAGGAAAGTGAGGTAACAGACCTGATAAAACATTTGGGGCATTGTTGCTGTACAAGTAAAATTAGCAACCGCTCTGTATTTGAAGAGATCTCAAAGGAACTGGCTGAACGCGGCCATAGGAGAACCCTGCTGTAGTGTCAAAGGAAAGTTACAAGTTTAAAAGCAAAACTGGAAAGAAACTAAGGACGCAAACCAAAGAAGTGGCCGTGGCCAAATAACGTGCCCTTTTTCCAGCGAGCTTGAACGCATCACGTGACACATTGTTCCTTTGCTCATGCGAGTCAATTTAGGAGAATGATCTGTTCAGACTAATGTCAGATTGAAAACATAGTATGAACAGCCTACCAAAAAATTCCGATTTGGTCAGGAAATCAGATTTGGGCTACTTTTGCCTGCTGCGTGAATGTAGCCAAAGTCACAGTTACAACTGTTTTGTTTTCTTTACATCTATAGTACACTGGTGAAGTAAAATACTAGAAACAGGGTTTTGGGATCATATACAACAATAATGTTCCTTTGGCTGAATCCCAAATGTTTTCCACTGAAGTGCACTACATGGTTACAACAGACACACTAAGTACATCTGATGTTTGAGGATTTGTTACAAAGTCGTTTATCATTAACAGGAAGTATGAAAGGTCTTGAGGCCCTGATTTACTATCACTTTGCTTGTGTAGAAATACATTTCTAAGAGAACAGCATGTCTTGCCTGTTTCATTTGTTTGCCTTAATGAATATGCAGATTTTCTATCTAAAAGGGCAAAATGTAGGATGTTATCGAGGCAGATACCTCATACTGCAAAAACCTTTTTTCTATATGACTCACTGCCTTAAATCAGTATTACACTTGACACATAATTATGCATGTGAAACATATTTCAGCTTCCTCTTTAAAATCCAAAATAGTAAGCACAGGTAATCCCCTCATTAAATATTGGGTTACGACACCATTTATGTAATTACTCATTGTAAATCACGAGCTACACGGGACTCTGAGTCCTCTGACGGTATTAAATCAGGGCTGAAAAGTAAAATATTTAATAATTATCCAACCCATTTAGAATAATTTCACAGGCACATCGTCTTTTAAATAAACCCATGCTCACTTTTTTTATTTTTCATTTTTTTTTAAACCAGCCATTTCCATTCGGTCTGGGCTCATGCTGTCCTTGCCAAGTTTACTGATTCCCATTATGTCTGCAAAATCCATAAAAAAGGGCATAACATTTTGACCATTATACTTCTCTGGGTTTTGAGTTACAATACAGGACATGAAATAGCAATTAGTTGCACAGCCTTCGCTACATCTGGATCGATAGCAAATATGTAGGGGTGTAACCATACAATATATTATTTCATTCGATATGAGGCCCACACTCCTGCCTTTGAAATAGGTAGCTTCCAAGCTGTTTCACAAGCCAATACACTAGCATGCATGTGTACTAGCATATTAGCTAGAAATGATTATGCTCCGCAGCAAGCAGCAACTGGAAGACTGACTCAACTTTTTAAGTGTATGGGAGGACTTCAGCTTCCTGGTAAGTTATGACACTAAAGGGCAGTTTGTAGGATTGAAAAACACATCCAGGGCTACAGAGAGTTACGTGACTCTAACAGCTAACTAAGACAAGCAGAGTCGTACCAACTAGCCATGTTTAATTTCATTACTTTCTAATGCACAGCTTTTGCTTCATTATGTACTACTCGTATCACACAAACACTGTGCCATTATTCTATTATAACACTCTACTGCACGAGTTATTACATTTACATCAAATAAGTATTTCTGATGATGTTTATTAGTTGAATTAAGTAAAGTAATAAAAATATCTCAAAAAAAAAATTTGAGAGAGAAAAAAATCGGGGGGTAGCTGGTAAATCGTTGCCATATGAGATCAATGCACAATGGTGGAAAGTATCATATAGTCAAAAACACAAAATGTATGAGATTACTGCATTTCTAGAGTGTAAGTCGCAGAGTATTTATTTAGTTTTTTTGCCACCAGGTAAAAGTTATATCTTCTAGAAAGGAATTACAGCTGTAAAAAGTATGTGGATTGATTTAGTCACTCCAATTACAGTACATACAAAAATTAGATCCAAACATGTACTAGGGGAAGTATCTTTTTTCATTTAGAAAATAATGTGCAGTTACAAAATGCCTGAAATTCCAACAGTTTTTCTTACTTTGAATGTGAGAAAAATGTAAATATACTATTAGAGAAGCCTAGTGTCCTTTTTACCATGTAGGCCTGTTTCTATTCATTATTGCACATACCACAGTTCCGTTATCGCATGTTGTTGCCATATGGCAACAATAACATTTTACCATTTAACAGAATATTCAAAATATATAAACTTGTTTAAATTACAAAAAAAAAAAATAATAATGTTAACTTGGATAGTATTTAATTTTTTTCCTTTAAGTAGTTTTTACAAAATATTGAAAAATGCAAACAACATGTCCTGGTCATGTGACATTGCATTTTTTTTGTTAGGTCAAAGCTAAAGCCCCATTGTTCTAGGTACATAGGAAAATCGTAGTTTTGTATAATTTCCTATAAAAGAAATTGGAGATAAATTAATTGTTGCCATATGGCAACACCATGCAGTAAAAGGTTAATTATAGTCTATTTATAATGTTGAATGTTTTACTCCACTGAAAATAGAAATGTATAAAAAATGTATCATGTCATGACAACACCATATTTGAATTTTGTGTATCGTTACAACCCTTCTGATTAGACAGAATGAGTGAAGAAGTGCATGTGGCAGTGGGAGGTTGCAGGTTAATGGGTTCAGGGATTAGGATTTTAGTGGGAACTGGGCAGCAGGCTTAAAGAATCTGTTGTTCCTTGTGGCCAAGCTGTTTGTTTACGGTCTTACCTCAGGCATGAAAGGAAGAGGCTCATGGGGGCTACCCATAAAACCCTGCAGAAAAGTTAGATAAGGCACCTCAAGCTGTTCAGACTCAGAGAAAACACAGAAGAAGAGACAGGCAGAGATCAGATGCACAGAAGCAGAAAAGAACACAGAGCTACATGGAATCGCGAGAGAGTCGGATAGTAGAGAGGAGAAAGGATATTACGATATTTCATGTGTGCTAGTGAGATCTTCTCATACTAACCCTATTCTACAATAACAGAGGAAGCTTCAATATAAGAGGGTCAATCCTATCCAATATGAATTGTATGGTACGTGCAGAAGTGAAGAAACTTATAACCGAGGTTTCATCTCATCCTGTCATACACAATCTCTTATTAAATGTGTATAGAGACGTTTTGAAGAAAAGTAAAACTTGGAAGGAAGTAGCAGGCATCATTGGTGCCTCTGTTTGCTCGCTTACTTTGCTAATCTGCCAAGAGAGTTGGTACAAAACCTAGCATGCAACATGTAAATCAAACTTAAATACATTTTAAACAAAAGGAGTGTATATAACTCATACAGAGGGGTGAAGGTTATACATCTTGGTTGCTACTGTTTCTCATTGTAAGCTTGTTGTAAGCAACAACTATAGTGGTCTCTACTCATAAGGAGAGCCGTGTTATTTTCTGTTTTAAATGCATTAGTTCAATCCATTTTTATGTTCAATCCAAATATTTAATCTACAACCCCAATTCCAAAACAGTAGGGACACTAAAAACAGAATGCAATGATTTGCAAATCTCATAAACCCATATGTTATTCACAATTGAACAGAGAAAACATATCAAATGTTTAAACTGAGGAAATGTACCTTTTTAAGGAAAAAATAAGGTAATTTTGAATTTGATGGCCGAAACGCATCTAAAAAAAGTTCGGACGGGGACAACTAAAAGCTGGAAAAGTAAGTGTTACTAAAAAGAAACAGCTGGAGGAACATTTTACAACTAATTAAGTTAATTGTCAACAGGTCAGTAACAGGATTGGGTATAAAAAGAGTATCTTAGAGAGGCAGAGTCTCTCGGAAGTAAAGATGGGATGGAATCTGGATGGAAGCAGATTTTGCTCTAAAACCTGTATATACCTTTCAGCATTGATGGTGCCTTTCCAGATGTGCAAGCTGCCCATTCCATAGGCAATAATGCACCCCCATACCATCAGAGATGCAGGCTTTTGATCTGAGCACTGAAAAAAAACTGGATGGTCCCTCTCCTCTTTAGTCCTCTTTAGTTCCATGGTTTCCATAAAGAATTTAATTTCGATTTAATTTCCACTTTGCCTCAGTCCATTTTAAATGAGCTTTGGCCCAGATTCTGGATCATATTCACATATGGCTTCTTATTTGCATGATAGAGCTTTAACCAGCATTTGTGGATAGCACGGTGAACTGTCTTCACAGACAATGAGTTCTGGAGGTGTTTCTGAGCCCATGCAGTGATTTCCATTACAGAATCAAGCCTGTCTTTAATGCAGTGCTGCCTGAGAGCCCGAAGATCACAAGCATGCAATATTGATTTTCACCCTTGTCCCTTGCGCACAGAGATTTCTCCAGATTCTCTGAATCTTTTGATGATATTATATACTGTAGATGATGATATATTCATAGTCTTCACAATTTTACAAAGAGGAACATTATTATGAAATTGTTGCATAAATTGTAGATGCAGTGTTTGGCAGATTGGTGAACCTCTGCCATATTTACTTCTGAAAGCCTCTCTAAGATACTCTTTTTATACCCAATCATGTTACTGACCTGTTCCCAATTAACCTCCAGCTGTTTCTTTTTAGTAACAGTTACTTTTCCAGCCTTTTGTTGCCCCGTCCCAACTTTTTTGAGACGTGTTGAGGCCATCAAATTCAAAATGACCTTTTTTTATTCTTAAAATGGTACATTTGCTCAGTTTAAATATTTGATATGTTTTCTATGTTCTATTGTGAATTACTTTCTGTTTTTATTGACATTTTACACAGAGTCCCAACTTTTTTAGGAATTGGGGTTGTAAGCTAAGATCGGATTTCTGTGCATTATCAACATTTCTTTCTATTAACTTGCTTTAGTTTCCTTTTTGCGAATTTAATTATTCAGTTTTGTCATGGATTGAATAAACAGTCAATACAGGTGCATTTAATCATCATTTATACACGCTTCAGTAAATTACTATGTGTTACTGCATAACTGAGGTGGTAAATAATGTTAGTAAAGGGAACATTAAGGGAACATTTTACCAGTATCATGTAATATCTAATATACAAATATTTATACAAATCCAACAGTTTCAGCTCTTGCTTATTTGAATATTTCTAAAATACTGCTGATCATTTTCATTGCCATCTGCAAACATTTAAAAAAAAAATTAATAAAATGTAAAATAGAAATCTGCCTGCATTACACATGAAATAGTACTGATTTGGATTAAAATAATGTAACTATGTGATTTAGTGATTCCAGACAAGGATATGGTTTTTCAAGTCTGATAATGAATCCACAATGAAATGGAGATACATAAGAGTTTTGATTAGATTGTAAGAGGCTCAGATGTTGATACGACCCTTAAATGTAATCCAACTGAATTAGAGGTAAAATCGCCATGGTAACTGTGGGTGGGGAGTAGGCCAGGGCTGTTAGTCATGCACTGTAACTGGTGCACCATGGCAGGGGCACAGACTTGCTAAGTGTTAATGGCTGATTTCAGGCCCGGGGCGAGTTGATCATGTGATTCTTGGAGTATATAATTACATATATTTTATATATATGACACACTTGCAGTGTGTGCAAGGATGGAGTAGGTTTGAACAATTCTTGAGGAAAAATGCATTGTTTTTGCTTCCACCTTGATGATGCCCTACTCAATACACAACTAGTGAGGGGGAGAGAGAGAGAGCGAGAGAGAGAGAGAGAGAGAGAGAGAGAGAAAGAACGAGAGAGAGAATGAGGGAGAAGGCTGGAAAACACCCTTGTTCATTGAAATAGTGCTCTCAAAACCACTCTGGCTGACTTATTTTAGCAATTCAAGAGTAACAGGGACAATAAAACACAGGCGCAAACACACACACACACACACACACACACACACACACACACACACACACACACAGCCATGTTGTCAGTTTCATCAATGTAACGTAACAGTCAGTAGATACTCATTGTAGCGAGAAATAAGTAGAATCAGCGTGATCTGTCATTCAGGGTTTACGCCAGGAAATACAAAGGCAATTAAACTTCAGGGCTGTGAGCACGCGTGCGCACACACACACACATGCACACACACGCACGCACACACACGCACGCACATAGTGAAATTAAGGCTGGTCCATATAAACAACTAGAAGAATACGGCCAACTCCAGATTTCATGGCACCCCTCATTAAAAGGTTGTACAAACTTTTCAAAATTATTGGTACCCCATAATTAATATTTGGTGATGCATGCCCTGGACAGAGTAACAGTTGGAAATACTTCTTGTAATATCTTGGTCCACTTTTTCATGAGGAACATTTTAATATCCTTTTTTATTATTCTTGAAACTGAGATGGCCTTTGATAAAAATTATTTTGTGTTTCTACATTGGGCCTCATTTATCAAGCTGGACATCAAGCTTAATTTCTGGTGGAAACGCATGTGTTCAAATCACATCATTTGCATGAATTACTGCACCTTTATAAATGGCAAATACTGCCAAGGTTAAATTGTTTATTTTTATTATGTTAACAGTGTTTAGCAGACACCCTTGTCAACTTATAGAAGTGCTTCGGAGTCTCGATCAGAAACACATCCTCATGCTAGTTCACTCGGTCAGGGACTGAGAATACCACCAAGAACCTTTTGTAAAAACCAGGAGTTTTATATTATTGGCATTAATTAAAGAATATTAAAAAGAAAGAAAGAGAGCTTTAGCACTCACTGATTATTATTATTATTATTATTATTATTATTATTATTATTATTATTATTATTACTACTACTACATATTTTTACTGGTATAGAAGTGAGTCAAAATAACTTCCGCACTTCTGCCTTTCAGGCTTTACCCAGATCGTTTATTTCATGCTCCCAGTCTCTGTGCACCTTTTTTTTTTAGTTTTGTGGGAGCCACTACATGCAAATGAGCTGTCAGGAATGTGCTTTGCACCTTGTGTGTGAAATCTGCCTTTCCAAAACTAGTTCAGTTTAGCTTGCACAAACATGTACAACTTCACGAGAAAATAAACTGATAAATGAGGTCTGTCGTTCGATCGTGATGCTGAAAGTTTTGGGCTGAAACGTCCAATGTATGAGACTATTAATCTTTGAAAATTGAATAACTGAGTGAGTAAGTGTATATCCCATAGTAGGTTCTCTTCAAACATAATAAATGATCATTCCAAATCTTCTTTGATAATAGCGCAGATGCAAAACTGAATTATTTGGATTTATACTCATAGCCATTTTACTGAAAAGTGTAACTGTGTGTATTTGTGTGTGTGAGAGAGGAGAATAGAAACCCCCAGACAGTGTGTCAGCATCAATATATGTGAGAATGAGGAGTGAGGACAGAGTGGATGTGACCGCTGCACTCCAGCACTTTCACCAGCACTGGGTCCCATCACTCTTGTGCTAACCTAATCTATTCCACTCTAATGTAATGCTGTCTAATACAAGGCCTGCTTCTCCCACACACACAGCTAATCTAATGAGAACGAATAGCTTTCTCCTGCTTCTCCCTCTGCACAGAGGTTGATTGAATGTTGCTGGCTGCCATCATGTCATGCTCTATGAAAGATGGAGGCTAGTTTATGTGTAAATGACTAGCGCATTAGGGTTTTGGTGAGAGCACCAGTGCTATTCTAACACACCCGCCTTCAGTAAAAAGAGAGTAAGCTAACGTTAATTAGCTAGGTTGCCACCATTTAGGTAGCCTAGAAGTTAGCTAAACATATTCTAATGTAAGACTAGGCAGAGCAAATTATTGTAGAAAAGACAGAAAACTAACTAGGAACTTAACAGGAAACACAACTTTACCTTTCTTTTGTTCTTTGCTAGATGGTTAAATTGCAGTTAGCTAGTTAGCTAATGTAAACGTTTCTGTAGATATCTATTATGAAATTTTTTAAAAATGCATATCACTATATGCATTTAGGATATTATTTTATTAAAACAGCGTGACACTAGGGAGCAGTGGAGCTGGTTTGGGGGAACATGATGCTGTAGTTCATTGAAGACGCAATTTGTCTCACAGGTTCTACAAATGAACAACTGCTTTAACCAACTCATTGGGAAAAAAGCGACAGCGAGTTCTCCTTCAACAAGAGAGACAGTTAATACTAATAATAATCTGGTGCTGATGTGACAGAATTTCTTTCATTGTGAAGTATGTCTTTATTTTTGTTGCTCTGATGTGCGCCACTCGGTTTTAATACGTATTATAACTTTATCCGCAACATATTGCAACCGCTTAGAGTCGTAATATATAATAATATGACTTTATTCTCAATATATTACGACTTTATTCTCAATATATTATGACTTTTGTTCTCGTAATATTACGACTTTATTCTTGAAGTATCAGATTTTAAGACTTTTTTCCTCATAAAATCTCGGTTATAACTTTTTTTTGCAAATGTAATATTTTATGTTTTTTTCTCTCTTAATATTACAACATTATTCTTGCAATCTTAGGATTTTATTCTCAATATATTATCACATTAAAAAATATATATATTATGACTTCCCGATATACTATTCTCAACATATTACGACTTTATTCTCAATATATTATGACGTTTTTGTCTCGAAATAAAATTATGACTATTCTCAAAATATTACAACTTTTTTTCCCGTAACATTGGCTATTATTTTTTTTTCTTGCTATACTATGAATTTATTCTCAAAATTTTTTATTTTAATTTGTTTTTTAAACAGTGTCCCTAAAATGCCATAGTAGTTTTGTGCATATTCTATGCAGGGCTTTTGCTGTTAGTTTTGGTGGGTAATCATTAAAAAACCAATTAACCGCTAATTAAACACTGTTTATTATATTATATTATCTGAGCTGCAAATTCTGTTTTTTCGTTATGTTGGCCACTCTTTCACTTTTGAACAACCTAGTTCATAAATTGTGCTCTTTCTCAGATCACTGAACACCTCTATTTTTACGACGCTTGTTTGTTTAGTGGTATTTGTATTTGCATGCCAGAGGACTGATTGATAGAAGCCATTTATATTTGGAATGCAGGGCTTAGCCTCTACTGTTACGGATAATCACAGGAGCGCTAGATGTTAAAGTATTAAGACTGTATGTGCTGCAGGAATGTCATCCACTGCAAAAGGATGCATTACATGCTTTACACACTTCTTACCCGTGTCACATTGTTCCCTATAATTATCGAGTGGTGGGGTCATGGCAGCCCATTGTTATCCACGGAATCTCCTACCTGTTCTTTTATCATTATAATACCCATAAATTATAAAACATGCACGCGTGCGCACGCACACACACACACACACACACACACACACACACAGAAACTGTTCTCTGAAATGCTGCCGCAGGGGCAAGTATGAGAGAGGGGGAGAGAATGGTGGTGAGGGATGAGGAGGAGGAGAGAAAGAGAGAAAGAAACTGCCTTCATGCATAGAAACACAATCTGCTTCTGATTAGCTACTGATTAGCCTCTGGTGGTGGAGTGAGGGAGGTCTGCATTGTGTGTGTGTGTGTGTGTGTGTGTATGTATGTGTGTGTGTGAGTCTGTAATTTAGAAGCAGTCAACGTGAGGACTTCCAATCTGTGTAAGCTGTGGTGGTCTCTAACGAAGGGGATGGTGGGGGCGGGTCAGACCACACTGTTAATCACCGAAAACATTCACCCAAGTATACACACCAACGACACTGCATCTCTCTCTCTCTCTCTCTCTCTCTCTCTCTCTCTCTCTCTCTCTCTCACACACACACACACATGCACACGCCCCCACTGGCCCAATCTTTTATATACCCTGCAGTCATATATCCAGACACATCTCTGTGGAGCTGTAGAGAAGAGTGATTCACAGCGTGCCCTCACAGTGCTTTCCATCAACAAGCAGCCGATGCTGGTGTCTAATTGTCTAATAGATCTACCGTTCCACTCAATTCCACCTCAAATGAGCCTGTTCTTGGATTAAACACCAAAAATACTGCTGGTCGGCATCATTTTGTCACCATGGTAACTCAAGTAATTTACATAACATTAATAAAATTAATTTCCTTCTCGGAATCCTGCTGTAACCCAGCAGTCCGAGAAGGAAACGATGTCAATACTGGCTACTGCAGCAAACTAAGCAGGAGCTACACTGCTCATGCTAACGCTAACGAAACAGCTACACACTCCAAATAAACAGCGAAATATGACGTGACTTTATTCAAGAAAAATATTTATTAAGATAAAAGTCTCAAGATGGCCTCGTCAACCTATCGAGCTGGCATTCGCAATGTTTTCTGGAACAGTGTAGTGGCAATGTTAAAGAAACCAAAACAACAACAAAAGCATTCTCCATTGGCGGGGTATAACAACGACCCAGGACATTTCCTCCTCTAGACACTGATTCAGCGCAAAGCTTGGCCAATCACTATGCCGTGTAATCCTAAATTCTGAGCTGTGTCCTTTGTGTTTGCCTTCATGACCCTTTGTTTATTT
Organism: Ictalurus furcatus; assembly: GCF_023375685.1. Taxonomy (NCBI): domain Eukaryota; kingdom Metazoa; phylum Chordata; class Actinopteri; order Siluriformes; family Ictaluridae; genus Ictalurus; species Ictalurus furcatus. The sequence goes on from NC_071256.1 coordinate 7,487,354, forward strand.
TGGCCTTGAACCTTGAGATATTGATGACCTCTGCTCATCTTTGACCCTGACTTCTGGACTGTGATTTCTCTCTGTATTATTAAATCTTCTGCACATGGATCTTCATTCGCGTGTCTGAGTCTGCCATGTTACACTGAGCTGGGAGTGACCCGGTAACTGTGGAATATCACATGTTCTCTCCATGTGGAGGTGAGTTTCTTCCGGGTTCTCCGGTTTCCTCCCACCTCCCAAAAACATGCTAGAAGATGATATGGTGATTCTGAATTCACCTAGAAATCAGTAAACGAGTGTGCGAATGCGAGAATGCACAGTGTCCTGCATGAAGTGGTTACACTGGCCAGGATAAAGTGGTTACTGAAGTTAACCGAGCGAAATTTATGAATGAGTTTATGAAATCATCCTTAATTGTGCAGACCACACATTCTGCCCTCTGATTATTACACTGTCCATGCACAGTAGACATGAGTGCTTTCTTTGATTGCCACACTTCATCCATTTCTTCCCTCTCTGTACCTTTTGCTTCCTTTTTTCCTTCCTCTTGTCCTCGGTGTCCTGCAGCATCTTCTCCCTCCACAGGTCAAAGAAGTAGGATGGGTTAGTGTAGAACTTCAGAGCCTGCTTCCCATCATCCCTACAGAAAGTATATATTAAAAAAAAGAAAGTATAAAGTATAACTGCAAGTTCACACTAGCAAGCAGCAAAACGACATACAACTGATCATTTTCAGTGCAGGCGTGCAAAACCGAGCGACATTTGGACTGATTTTCTCAACTTTCTCAGTGGAAATGAGGTAGATGCAGTAAAGAGACTAATCCAAATTCAAATCAATACTTTAGGAGTAGTATTTTCCTGAGTTTAACTACAATACAAAATACAATTTAATCAAAGAGAAAGGATGTGTGTCAATTTTACACTTGGGCATTGCAACAAGAAAAAAAAAAAAGTAGCAACTTGTCACTGGGATCTTGTAGTATGTATATTTCAATAGTTTAGCACTTTTTCTTTCCTGAGGCTGTATCTCTGGTCATCTACTCAAACTATTATACTAACTTCTGTTTTATGCAGGAATATACAGTTGAGGTCATAAGTTTACAGTACATACACCTTGCAGAATCTGCAAAATGTTAATCATTTCAAATAAAAGAGGGATCATAAAAATGCTTTTTTTTTTTTTTTAATACTGCCCTGAATAAGCTATTACACATAACAGATGTTTACATATACTCCACAAGACACAATAATAACTGAATGAACCAGTTCAAAAGTCTACATACACTCGATTCTTAACACTGTGTGTTGTTACCTGGATGATCAACGACTGTTTTTATGCTTTGTGATAGTTGTTCATGAGTCCCTTGTTTGTCCTGAGCAGAAAAATCCTCCAGGTCCTGCACATTCTTTGCTTTTCCAGCATCTTCTGCATTGTTTGACATTTTTTCCCCAACAGTGACTATATGATGTTCAGATCCAACTTTTCACACTGAGGACGAATGAGGGACTCGTACACGACTATTACAAAAGGTGCAAACGTTCACTGATGCTCAGGAAAGCAACATGAAACATTAAGAGCGGGGGGGGGGGGGGGGGGGTGTAAAGTTTTAAACAGGATGATCGGTCAGTTACGACAGACAGCACAAATAGTTCACTTGAGCTGCAAGTAAGTTTATATATATATTTTTTTATACACTGTATTCAGAAGCACTCTTGCTTTCTGAAGACATGGTAAATGAAGATTTGTTCACTAATGTGAAATAAACTCCATCGAAGTGTATCTAAATTAATAATCAGTAAATAGTATACAAAAGCTGTTCATTATATTTATTACGGATGCCACCAAAATATTTTTGGCAAAAATGGTACTTTCTCAGAGAAAACCTTTTTGCAAAGCTTGGCACAACTCCGAGTAGGAGAGCTTGTATATATTTATTTAAAAAAAATGTTAATTACATCTTTCTAAAAATAATAATCAAAATATAATAAAATAAAAGAGCACACTTCTGTAATGGTCTAGCTACAGTATGTATGCCTACACGATACTGTACCATTAATTTCAATTAAAAAAAAAAGGATTGCAAAGAAAAACCTCTTGAACAATCCTTTCGAACTGTGTTTTTATTTTATTTCAATTTTTAGTTTTAAGTGCACCTTTAATGCTATTTATAAGGCTATCAAGAGAAATCTTTTTATTTATGCAAGCATCTGCATACATTAGGGTATGTTTCATGTAAAATATATGCAAATGACATCAAATTGGGGCAAGTCATATATGTACAACATGTAATTAAGGGAGTAGTTCATACGCCATTTTTTGTGCTTGAATCTGCACTTGTTTCTTTACAATACTAATGAATAAGGGCTATTGTGTTTAAAATTTGGGAGGGGGCTTAGTTGGTAAATTGTTGCCATATGGCAACAATGTGCAATGGTGGAAAGTATCGTATAGTCAAAATAACAAAATGTATGAAATGGCACTTTTTTGTCTTGTTATGTCAAAGACCCCTTTTTCCAGTTACATAGGAAAAATAGTAGGTTTGAATTACTGCCAATCAAAAAACTGGAGATAAATGAATTCTTGCCATATGACAACACCATGCAGTAAATAGTTAAAGCCCAAAAATGAAGAACAAACAAAATATTATCTGTCTGCATTTAATGTCCATTAAAAAGCATTTCTGAAAAATAAACAAAACTGTGACATTTGGGTGGCATTTAAGAGTTAAGAGGAATGGTGAGCTTTGTGACCTATATGTAGGAAATAGAAATAGGACACACTGAAGCACTGCAGCTCTGATGTAAAGAATTACACATTATAACTAGTTTTGTATCAGACGTTTGCAGCGTACTGATGCAGAGAAAAGAGAGATGGATGGAGAAATACGTAGATGTGAAATCTCAGGGAACATGCTGTAAAATATTAAGCGCTTGTATGATACCAAGCCTGATTTCTTCTGTTTTTGTGTACATCTCATACATAAATAGTTTTAGATCTTCAAACGAAATACAACATAAAACAAAGGCACCCTGAGTAAACACGCAACACAGTTTTTATTTATTTACTTTTTTTATTGAAGCAAAAAAAAAAAAAGTTATCCCACACTTCACACCAATGTGAAAATCTAATTGTCAACTTAAACTTAAAATCTGGTTGTGCCATCTTTAGCAGCAATAACTGCAAACAAACACTTCTGATAACTGGGGAACAGTCTTTTGCTTACTTCTAAGACTAGGACTTACTCCTATGCTTTGGATCATTGTCTTGCTGCATAATCCAGTTGTGTTTGTATTTCAACTTATGGACGGAAGACCGGACATTCTCCTTTAGGATTTTTTGGTATAGAGCAGAATTCATGTTTCCCTCAATTATTGCAAGTTGCCCAGGCCCTGAAGCAGCAAAGCATCCCCACACCATCACACTTCCACCACCATGCTTAATGTTCTTTTTGTGGAATTCTGTTTGGTTTATGCCAGATGTAACGGGACCCCTGTCTTACAAGCAGTTCCACTCTTGACTCATCAATCAACAGAAAATTCTCCCAAAATGTTTGAGGATCATCAAGGTGTGTTTTGGCAAAATTCAGACGAGTCTTAACGTTCTTCTGGGTTAGCAGTGGTTTTCACCTCGCCACTCTTCCATGGATACCATTTTTGTCCAGAGTCTTTCTGATAATGGAGTCATGAACAGAGACTTTTATTGATTCAAGAGAGGCCTGTAGGTCCTTTGATGTTGTCCTTGGCTCTTTTCTGACTTCCTGGATGAGTAGTTGCTGTGCTCTTGGAGGAATTTTGGAAGGTCGGCCTCTTCTGGGAAAGTTCACTACTGTGCCGAGTTTTTCCATTTGGAGATAATGACTCTCACTGTAGTCCTTTGAAGTCCCAGAGTCTTTGAAATAGTTTTGTAAACCTTCCCAGACTGATGTATCTCAATCACCTTCTTCCTCATTATTTTTGGGATTAATTTCAACTTGGGCATAGTGTGTTACTGGGCAAGACCTTTTAACCAACTTTTGCTGTTGAAAAAGTACTATTTATGAGTTGATTTGATTGAACAGGATTTGCAGTAATCAGGCCTGGTTGTGTTTAGTCCAGCTGAACCGCATTATGAATGAGGTTTCATAGCTTTGGAGAATTAGTAACTATGGGGGCAAATACATTTTCAAACAGGCCCAGTTGGTATTAGATAGCTTTTTTTGTTCAATAAATAACATTATCATTTAAAAACTGTATTTTGTATTTACCCAGATTGCCCTTATTTTATCTTAGATTTTGTTTTAATTTCTGAAACAATTTAGTATGAGATATACACAAAAACAGAAGAAATCAGGACGGTGCAAATACTTTTTCACAGCACCGTAGATAACTAACTTGCAATAGTTAATTTGTTAAGGTTTAAAGAGAACTTTCAAACAGGAGAGAAACCAGCAACACTGTAATCACAGCATTGTGATTAGTGAGAGTGGCGCTTATGGAGGCTATACACAACGACAAGAACCACACAATTCGTATTTAAAAGGATGACGTTCTGGCGACTAAGCCATTAAAAAGTCATTCATTACTTTTTATATTTTCTACATGCATATTATTTGCCTACACAATCAGCATTAACCTAATAGAAATCCTCATGGCTTTAGTTTATAGATGAGACTTTAATGCTGGCCAATGCAGTTTTATTTTTATCACACTACTGACAAACACAGTATGATATCCCAAAATGCTCCAGTGCACTGTGTTCCATTAAGGATCTAACTCAAGCACTGTTGTAAAAAATTAAACCATGCAACATGGGGGAAATGAGAGAGGAGCTGGAGTAAACAACAGCAGCCAGGGGAATGAGATGGGAGAAAATGAACAGTAGTGAGGAGAGGAAGGAGAATGTGCTGAAGGAAAGACGAGTGTGAGAAGAAGTGATGGATGGAGCAGCTGTCACATCTAGAAGAAGCAGCCGCAGGTGCTGAAGTTCTGCTGGAGTAATGAGGAAACGTGAGAAAACAGATGAAGGGAGGGTGAGAGGGTGTGAGAGAGAGAGAGAGAGAGAGAGAGAGAGAGGGGGAAAGATAGAGAGAGAGATACATTCTGAGGCATGATGAAAATTTTATATATACCATGTTTATGAAGCACGCTTAATTCAAAACTACACTCAGAGTATCGCTATGGGTATAAATTTTGATGAATGGAATATGAGACCCAATAATAACCAGTGTTAAAGGAGCAGTTTGTATCCTGACAAACCTTCCTCTTTCCACTAACCAAGGAGTTTCCTCAAAGATTTTGTATCCAAGGACTCCTTTAACTGTAAAATAAATTCCACAGACTCCCTCAGTATGGATTTATTTAATATTTAAATGATTTAAAATAATATTTTTGCATGCCATAGAACTTTCTATTCCTGAACTTTCTACACATTGGGTCGGAGTTGACTTTGGTGCTTGGGCCCCTGAATATAATAAGTTTGATAATGTAGGTCAGAAGTGACTTTGGTGCTTGGGCCCCTAAATATAATAACAAATATAATAACTTGATAAGTCACAGATTCCCTGGCTATGCTTCCTGGACCCTACTTTGAGAACCACTGCCCTAACTGACCCTACCTCCCTCTGTTTCATTTCAAGTTTTATTTACAAGGTACAACCTCAATTCCAAAAAAGTTGGGATGCTGTGTGAAATGTAAATAAAAACAGAATGCAATGATTTGCAAATCTCATAATCATATACTTTATTCACAATAGAACATGGAAAACATATCAAATGTTTAAACTGAGCAAATGTACCATTTAAAGAAAAAGATAAGGTAATTTTGAATTTGATGGCCGCAACACGTCTCAAAAAAGTTGGGAAGGGGCAATAAAAGGCTGGAAATTAAGTGTTACTAAAAAGAAACAGCTGGGAGGTTAATTGGCAACAGTTCAGTAACATGATTGGGTATAAAAAGAGTATCTTACAGAGGCTTTCAGAAGTAAAGATGGGTTAGGGTTAGGGTTAGGGTAACCCTAACCAATCTGCCAAACACTGCATCTACAATTTGTGGAACAATTTCAGAATAATGTTCCTTAATAAAAATTGTGAAGACTATGAATATCTCATCATATACAGTACATAATATCATGAAAAGATTCTGAGAATCTGGAGTAGGGGACAAGCGTGAAAATCAATATTGCATGCCCATGATCTTTGGGTCCTCAGGCAGCACTGCATTAAAGACAGGCTTGATTCTGTAATGGAAATCACTGCATGGGCTCAGAAACACCTTCAGAACTCATTGTCTGTGAACACAGTTCGCCGAGCCATCTACAAATGCTGGTCAAAGCTCTATCATGCAAAGAAGAAGCCATATGTGAATATGATCCAGAAACGCTGCAATCTTCTCTGGGCCAAAGCTCGTTTAAAATGGACTGAGGCAAAGTGGAAAACTGTTCTGTGTTCAGACAAATCGAAATTTGAAATTCTTTTTGGAAACCATGGAGGCCGCTTCCTCTAAACTAAAGAGGACTAAAGAGGAGAGGGACCATCCAGTTTTTTATCAGTGCTCAGATCAAAAGCCTGCATCTCTGATGGTATGGGGGTGCATTATTGCCTATGGAATGGGCAGCTTGCACATCTGGAAAGGCACCATCAATGCTGAAAGGTATATACAGGTTTTAGAGCAACATCTGCTTCCATCCAGATTCCATCCCATCTTTACTTCCAAGAGACTCTGCCTCTCTAAGATACTCTTTTTATACCCAATCCTGTTACTGACCTGTTGACAATTAACTTAATTAGTTGCAAAATGTTCCTCCAGCTGTTTCTTTTTAATAGCACTTACTTTTCCAACCTTTTGTTGTCCCCATCCCAACTTTTTTGAGACGTGTTGTGGCCATCAAATTCAAATTACCCTATTTTTTTCCTTAAAATGGTACATCTCAGTTTAAACATTTGATATGTTTTCTATGTTCAATTGTGAATAACATGGATTTATGAGATTTGCTAATCATTGCATTCTGTTTTTATTTACATTTATTTAAATTTTTGGAATTGGGGTTGTATGTTTGAATGATGTCATTATTACAGGTATAGAAATACTTCTGCCACAGTAATAAAAACTTAATAAAAATTAGCATGATGAAACCGCATCAGAGCAACTCATACAACCCTGTACACCCTATCCAGTAGATGTCTCGGGGCCATAAATCTTATTACATACATCTTAAATTAATAACCAACATATTGTCTGTCTGCATTCTCCTTCAAGGTCAAGATCACAAAAAGAGCATCCAAGCACCCACTATAGAGACATATAGCTGCCAGGCAGGCTTATCTATTAATAACCATTAATAGATAAGAAAGGGTACAGCAAGCACGCGCACACACACACACACACACACACACACACAGCTAATATTTCTAATTGACCCTATTCATACATCTGTGGGCCCTGAAAGCCATCTGCAGAGAGAAACACATGACTAACATGAGGATAAATACCCAAAGAAACAGAACAATTCAATTGCTCTTGAGGCTATTTAAATGATTTTTTAAATTTTCTACACAAGAGCAATGAGTTGAGTGTGGTCACAAAACCCCAAACCTGCTACACTCGCAAACAGTTTATAACCACATCTTGGACTACACGTATACACTATACGTACCCTTCCATTCAACTTTTATGATCCATATGATCCAGATAGCCAGAGCAGTTTCTTTCAGAATTAATGGTTAAACATAGCAAATCATGTCAGACAAGAGCAGACAGCGCTCATAAATAATGCTAACATTGTTTGCATCCAATCTCCAAAATCTGCTGGATGTAGCCAATGGCAGGGTAGTTGTCACTTCACAAATGACCACATTTGATACTCCTTTTACTTCCCCCAAGGAACCACATAGCTTTAGAGTATTTATAATGGCATTTAAAGGAAGAAGTTGCTTCTTGACATGTGTTCAAGTATGCCTGCAAAATCACTTCCTTAAGGAAATGAGTTAAGCTGTCTTTAGACAGCAGAGCCTCTCTACGGTGCTCTACAATACACACACGCAGCTGGTCACGAACAAGTGTTCTAAATCACCTGTACCAACGTTTTAGAAATTTGCCTGGGCATAGGCTGCATTTGCTGTCTAACTACTGGGTTCCCAGTTTAACTACTGGGGCTGCTGCTGCCAACATCCTAGTCTGCATATGGGTGGTGTTTGGTTGTTTGCAATTTCCTGGCTGTGTCCAACAGACATGGCTCTGACTTCTGTCAAGAAATCTCGCTTGACACATGAGTCATACCAATGATCTACACAATCTCTGCAGGAATCTAACGATTCTTCTTGGGATTGATTTTTAGTTGCAGAGTTTCCACATGTGAGATTAGGGGCTCGGTCTGTCTCTGCACCTGCTGTTGTGACTGTCCACATGGCAGACAGATAAGGGAGTACACACAGAGCATGGCATGACATTGCAAGGGTTCTAAGGTAGCTTACACACACTTTGTGACCACTCTGCGTACTAGAGCTAACCTAAATGGAAGCAGTCTGACCTGGTACGTTACTCAGCTTACGTGAAAGTGAAAATATCTTAAAAGGGACCCAGCCAGGTGCTCTGGTCAATGTACCATCACTATTTCCAGGTTTTCCTAGCAGCGACTACACTTCTACAATCAAGATAGACTACTGGCTTGGGTTTCTCACCTCTGTGGAGTAGATCTTTGTGTTTGGCACTGCCAATGATGAAACTAAACAATATCCTGGGGACAGTGCAATCAATAGACACTGACCTGAATAGTCTGAATGTTATTAGATCCCAGTGATTCAGTTTAGAGGCGAAAACCAGCCTGTTACAAACTGCATCTTTTAAGGATTGATTGATCCCATAGTACTGCTCGGAGGTTTAGTCATGCTCTGCTCTATCACGATACCATCTTTGTGTTTTCGGCTGTCATTGTAAACAAATGTGGGCCGATTTGTACTTCTGTGCATCTCCTTCCATCCACTGTTGTGTTGTTCTGAAGCCCAAATTCACAAGAATAATGTGAAGGGCACTTAAAGTTATCTTGCTGTCTTTAGTCTTTAGTTCACATTTCAGACAGAAGTGGGTGATCATCTAGTGCTTCCTGGGTCTAGTGGCAGGTGGTGCAGAATGCTTTTACCGCACTCTGGCAGTGATTTTTAATGCAGGCAAATTTGCCATCTCATTTGCTTTAACAGACCCAGAGAGACCCACAGAGCTTGGAGTGCTGCAAGGATCTGTGTCCATGTGTCCATGTCCGCATGTCCTGTTGTGGGCGTTATCTCATTAAGGACCAGGAGTAAATGTGCTGCTTTCTTAACATAAAGTGACGGCTAAAAACCAAATGAATATTCCTTGTACTGTCCTACCAGCTAGTGAATAAGACAGTGTCAGGCAGTGTGTTGGAAATAGTGCATGTCATGTCCGTCACATCCAACTTCAAACTATACTTGTAATACAGGCAATATTGCTGAATCCAGCACTGTAAAGGGGGGGGGGGGGGGGGGGGCATTATTTTCAGTCTATGCAAAGAAATATCTGTGTACTTTTTGCAGTGCACCAAAACTCTTCTACACATGAGACATTTTGGTTTCTCCTTGTTATTTATATATTTCAGCACATTTTCATGTTCATTCTTGACTGTTGTTTCACTGAGTTAGAGTCACTCAGTGTTGTCGAGAAACTAGCAGAGGTAGATGGACGGGCAATTTTTTTTTTTTTTTTGCTTAACTCTTATGCTAGTGCAGCTTGTCAGGATAGTGAAAAAGACTAGAATAGTGTGCTTACTCTAAATTTACATGCTTTTTTGAATGTGACTCCCAAAGTAGTAGCACACAACATCTAACTGCACAGATTGAGCACTTTCCATAATAGTAATTAATAAAATAAAATTCTTAAATAAAACAAAAGAGAAGATTGTGAGTCTGTCGAATCAAGTGACTCAACATGTGGTTGCAACCTCTACTTTCGTCTTATTGCAAGATATCCTGCACTCACTGGTGAGGTAGACCTCAAAAGCTCCTCCAAGCTCTGTCCTTCATTATGGTGTTGCATTGCTATTAAAAGATCAGCACTGCTGAAAAAAATAAATGAATAAATGTATCCATAATTTAGATGGAAAAATATTTAATCCATCAGCTCTCCGACTTATTTACATTCCAGTTTTTAGGTAATGAGGCTTTATCGAGTTTCTCCCATGGCAAAACCAGTTAGAGAACAGGATCCAAAAATACTGACCTATAGGGCGAAAGAATGTTGAGGGGCGGAGGCTGTTCACAGAGGTCGAACGTCTCCTGCATCGGGATGGGTAGAGACTCACGATCAAATAGCTGCTGGTCCTGAATGGTGGAGCTGCGAAAAGCTTTCCTCATGGTGATGTCCTGCAGAGACACTGAGAGACAGAGACAAACGAAAGAATAAAAAACCTCTTTTATGCTGTGAATTTGCGGAGTGAATTTAATGGATTGCTTTAAACCATAGTGATTCATCCATAAACTTGTTTGTAGAAATGAATATGTGTATTTGTTTATGTCATGAATTTCCAGGCAGGTGGATGTCAGTGTGAGTAAAATCTTATTCATTTTAACAATCCAAATTGTCAGATACAAGCTTCATCAAAAACGAGCAAACAGAGCCATGTAAAGCAGAGTCAACATACAGGAAGAAAAAAAAAACAAACAGAGGTCAACATTGAATAAAAACGTATGTATACTGAGTAATAAAGGTGCACATAAACAGGTGCACACCAATGAGGGACAAGTGCGGAGTCGCACACAAATGAGAACAGTGCTCGCTGTGCTGGGAATGCCATGCACTAAAGGAGCTTATAACAAAATTAAAGGGATAGGGAAGTTTGTAGGAACTATATATACACAACCCAATGTCATACAGAGGCACTGCCTTAAATGGTGTAGTTTGTCCTTTATCTGACAGGACTCCACTTTCATTGAATCTTTTTTGCCAGAAAAATACTTCATACTCACTTATCTATTGTTTGTTCTGAGGTCCTTCTCATTTATACAATCTCTCTCTCGCTCTGTCTCATTCATTTCCTCTTTCTATTCCTCTCTGTCTGTTTGATGGACAGCTAATGATAACGGATTTGACAGGATAGAAACAGAGAGCTACAATTAATCACTTGTCTGGCCTGGGACAGAATAGAAATAACGATTCAAGCCAATCAACATCAACTTTGTACTTGTTATTATCCTAATTATCATCACACTTACCATATTCATGATTAGTGTCTAAAAAAAGTTCTGCTAATATTGTTATTGAGAAGCTTTTCCCAGGGTATACTATCCAAGTTATAATCGTGGATAAAATGCCCGGAAATTTTAGGAAATATATGATGAAATTTAAAATAAATAAAAATAATAATAATGTTTTTTTTTTTTTTTTTTTTTTTTAAAAAGATGAAGAATCATTTAACAACATAACTATCATTACCCAGAATATGTATTACAACATACAGCAGTGTCATAATCTCACATCTTATCCTCATCATCGATTTTCTCACCCCAAAAAACCTTTGCACAGAATAAACACTGTGACAAATATGCCAGATCCACTTGTACTTTTCATTTGCCCAAAAGCATCAGGCAGTCAGTGTACTTGGAAGTCCCTTTGGAGAGTCACCAGGGACACTATGAGCTTTTTAATGTCACCTGAGGGATTGAGGGCACATGCCACCGCAAAACAAGGACACTATACAAGTACACTGTAGGTCTAGTATGAGTATCTTCAAGCTCATTAAATGCATTGTGAACATACCAGTGTTCATCAGAGAACATTTAAGTAGGAACAGGCATCAATTCACCCTGGATGGGATGCCAGAACAATGCAGGACTCGAAACGCACACATTCACACACAATCCAGCTACCTAACTCCTCAGAGACAGTAACCCGAACTCAGGATTGAACCTGGGATGTTGGCGCTATAAGGCAGCTAAGCTACCCCCTGCACCACCATACCAGCCATTTGCAATTGATGTAATAATTACAACTAACAACAGATACTAGACTCCTATTAGATCTTTATTTCAATGCTTGTCATCTTCTTATTCATATATCACGTTATTCATTTATTATAATTTTTAAATTGCTGATTAAAGTCTCCTGGTTTTATGTTACATCCTATACATTTTTTTTACTGCAACAAAAATATATATTCACACACACACACACACACACACACACACACACACACAGACACACAGACACACAGACACACAGACATATATTATATATATATTTCCTTATTCAGTCTGCATTTTCTATCCCCCAATTTTTTCAAGGTGACGAAAAACCCCATCTCCGACCTTTCTACTGAAGAAGAAATTCACCACCTCTGAATGTGTCCAACTGACACAGGACCTGACATTTGAACTAAAAACAGAACAGGCTTACTGTCTGTGGATTTGTAAATTATTGTTCAGCAAAAAGCACAGAAGTATGGGATTCTCTATTCCTATATCACTGTTTAACTGAGTGAGAAAAAAAAATCTATTTAGACCTACAGACACACAGTACTAAGAGAAGGATTAAATAACACACACACACACACACACACACACACAGACACACAGACACACAGACACACACACACACAGACACACACACACACACACTCGCACGTGCACACAGACACACATACCATAAAAGCATAAAGTCTAATAGTGTGGTCTGTCTGCTGTACAAGGAGACTGATAGCAACTTGAAAAGAATATAAGAAATATAAAAGAACATACCCAACACAAACATAAATAAAACTCTGAGAACTACTGAGCATGACAGTGCTGTTCTTTTCAGGCAGTAAAAGTGTTGCTGCTCTTTGAAAACAGGCAGAGAGAGAGTGAGAGATAGAGACAGAGAGAGAGAGTGAGAGAGAGAGAGAGAGAGAGAGAGAGAGACAGAGACAGAGAGACAGAAAGAGAGAGAGAGAGAGAGAGAGAGTGTGAGAGAGAGACAGAGAGTGAGAGAGAGAGAGAGAGAGAGAGAGAGAGAGAGAGTGTGAGAGAGAGAGAGAGAGTGTGAGAGAGAGAGAGAGAGAGAGTGTGTGTGAGAGAGAGAGAGAGAGAGTGTGTGAGAGAGAGAGAGAGAGAGAGAGAGAGAGAGAGAGAGAGAGAGAGAGAGAGTGAGTGAGTGTGTGTGTGTGTGTGTGTGTGTGTGTGTGTGTGTGTGTGTGTGTGTGTGTGTGTGAGAGAGAGAGAGAGAGAGATACTTTCAAAAGGACCAAACTATGTAAAATCTCAATCAACATCAAGTAGACCTCTGTAGCTTCACTGATTTGGTAACTACACTGATAAGAAATGAATCACATCGAAATTTCCTTTCACTCAGTGCCACATGCGTAAGCCGTACCGCTCACCAACATCACAAATCAGTGTTTCACCATGCTATTATTTTCTCTGCAGTGTGTTGTCCTCTCGACTACAATACATTATATTGGGCTTTACTCGTTATAACCTTGCCCTAGTTCTTTATACCTTTATGACTCATTACTATTGATACCAAAACACAGTACATGGGAAAATCAGACACACTTTACTCTAATATACACAACATCTTGCTTTACAGGAAGATGACATGACAGAAATATGTAAATGAGTATATCTGATATATTGTATATTATTAGTGATCTTTTTTTTTAAAAAAAAAGACTATATCATTTGGGCCACATCACAAGATTTACAATGGCAAGTATTACATCGTATTGCAGTACTGAAGGAAAAAAATGATTTCCTGATCTACAGCTATTCTGCCATAACTAATTGAAAGAAAGAAAGAAAGAAAGAAAGAAAGAAAGAAAAGCAATGGTTATTTACTGCTTTGTGTCTATGCGCCATCACCATCTCAGAATAGTCCTGCACCCTCCTGCAAATGAACTCCAAAATGAAACAGATCAGTCTCATTTCATACCAGCAGATTTAATACAAACTGAAAAGATGAGAGAATGTTTCTTTATAAAAAGAGAGCGAAAGTAAGAGCGAGAACGAGAAGGAAACAGGCCTTGGGGGAGATGGTGGTGTTGTCTGCTATTATGAGGCCAAGACATTGCAATGATATAATGTGGTCATAAAAAGAAGGACATGGGCCATTAGTTTAGCCCTGTGAGTGATACATACATACAGACACACACACACACACACACACACACACACACACACACACACACACACACAGAGAAGTGTGTTTTGTAACTATGAGACAGAGAAGAAGATGGTTCACTTCAGTGGAAAATGAATTTAATCTGATAAAGTTATGCATAAAAGAAAATGTTCTGCATTACAGAAGTCATGTTAAAAAAGGACCATTTTTAAATCCCAAACCCTCGATCATTAAAACTGTTACTGTTACCTCCCTGACGTTAATTACTTTCCTTTAACATCATGTCCTGAAGTGTTTTATTCTTCTTATACAACAGAAATTTGCTCTGATAATAATTTATTAAAGAGTGAAATGTTGTAATCTATTTATACTTATATTTAATGTTGTGGAACATCACAAAACAAGTTTCATTTTGCCTCTCCTAACCCCCAGGGGTGGTACTTAATACACAGTGTTTATTATAAATGCCCATGTACCATGATGTACCATCACATAGACTCCTTTTCTCTTCTCATTATCTGTTTTTCTGGCCTCCAAAGCTGTGATAGACTCTGTTTTTTCTCTTCCATTGTCTTCCGTTTCTTTTTCCATCGTAAGAACTGAATCCATTCCACTCTCTGCTGAAGCTGTGAATTGCTAGCCTGAATTGCTATTATTAGCTTACACTTTGCGATGTCCAAGATAGCTAGGCTGTTGTTGTATCATACTAGTGGCTTGCTACGCTCACGCTCTGTGTTATCGGTGTTAATAAGGATAGAGGGTATGGTGTGGAAGCCTCCTCACCAACTAGGGAGCAGTGTGGTTCAACAGAGGTGCAGGGGCAGTGTGGAACCACAATGTGAGATTGGAACACATCAACCTACTGCAACTCTGGGCAGGCCTCAGATTCTTCCTAGTGGTCCTGATCTGCTTTGGACAACATACTGAAGGTCGGGTACATTCAATAATTCACCAGGGTCACAGAAGTTTGCATGTAAACTGCATGCTCAAGTGGGCTCACAGACAAGTAGACTCACTGCACTTGCCTGGTTAATACATCAGAATGCCAAACACACTGCCCAGGAGAGTATTGGTGCAGCTGATTTGGGAACAGTTTGGTTAGGCACAGGAGGACTTTGCTGCCAAACAAGGAGTCCACTCCCTGTTGAGTGTGGTTCTCCCTGACAAAGTCAAACGGCCCTCATGGTCAAGGACCTCTAGCCCACGACTGTCCTTGTGGCCTACTGTATGAGTTTCCACCTCTTTCGCTGATTCTGCACGTTTGCAGGGTTAGAGCTCTACTTGTGTTCCTGAGATGGTCAGCAAATCATGATTCCTGCTGGACACTCTGGAGACTTCTTCACTAGGAGGACTTGACACAAATTAACTGAGAGGTGTTGACCTGTGGTTTTGGCCCCTTTGGAGCAGTGCACAGTTTGAAAACTGAAATGGTGCAGTCCAAGAAATGATCCTAAGCACTAGAGCCCCTAGTACATGACAGATGCTTTGTGCATTGTCAGGTGGGAACTGTTCAAAAATTCACCAATTGGACTGGGTGAGCCGCCCAGTGCCTAAAGTGTTAACCTTTTGCAGGGACTGTTGAATAAAGGTAAGTCCCTGTCTATGCTGTAGGTGTATGTGGTGGCCTTTTCAACCCATCACGACACGGCACCTCACTGGAAGTTTGTAAGCTCATATCAGCACTTTTGAAATGAGCTAGATGATTCCACCCACCCCGTTCCCCCAGGAGCATGGGATCTCCCCCTTGTGTTGGAGTCCCTCCAGTCCTCCATCTATGAAACCATTCAGAATGTTCATGTGAAATAGGTATCACTAAAAAAGACCTTTCTACTGGCAATCACCTCAGTAAGAAAGGTAGGCTTGGGGTAAGCTTGCCCTGCGTGCATAGCTGGCCGGATGCATAAGGTCATGTCAGCCAAGTTTCTCAACCAGTCAATTTACCTTTATGCAGGTATAAAGGTTCCCTTCAGAGTCTGGTACCTGCCACAGTACTAGTTAAACCGCACTACAGCTATGCCTTCATCAGACCAATTATTTATATGCCACAGTTTGAAGATGTGTAGTGCTATTCAGAGACTGACAGAAGTCATCAACAAGGCCTACGAACAGGGTGGACACTTAGCCCCGAACATGACATGCCATTCCAGGTGTAATGCTCCAGGATATTTTTTGCTACAGCTATCTGGGCAAGACTGGGACACTTCTCCAGATTCTACAATGTCAAAATTGCCCCTCCTAGTGGTTCAAGTGTAGTGATCACCTCCGAACAACTTTACCATCGGTTATAGGTGAGTCCGTTCTTCTTGATCTTGTGGCAGGGGATATCCAGGTGTTAAGCACCACCCCTGGTCACAGGGTGTATAAATGGTTAACTATGTCCCATTAAAAAATATTTTTACACAAGCTTGGATTGTATAAAAATACCCTTTACTCTTTACCCTACCTCATTTGGCTACTAAAGCATCCCATCATCCACCACCATCACTGATTTGTGAGACTGCTGAGCCGTAGACAGACATACGCACACACACACACATACTGGAGAACAACAATAAGCTATTACCCATACACTGCTGGAGACAAGAGGAAATGAGCAGATTACCAGTAAATGAAGCTCAAATGGATTCTCATGGCCTCCTCTCTTTGTCTATCATTCTTTCTCTGGGCCCCATCTCCATTTTCTTTAAAACAGAAGTCAACATGGAGCTGTTCTATATTCATTTACACATGTATTGAGGATTCAGCAATTCCCCAAAGAAGGATGAATACCTGTAGCGCACACACACGTGCACACACGCGCACACACACACACGCACACGTACACACACGTACTCGCACACACATATGCGCACACACACACGCACACACGTCACACTCCACTGAGTTTAACTGCAGGACTCAATATTACCGCGTCCTGATTTTCTCTTTTCCACTTTCTCACCTTCCCTCAATTTCAAACTTCACTCAAGCCTCTACGTCTCTTTCTTTATGTCACATCATTAGTTTTTCGTCATCCTCTTTCCTTTTTTGATTTACTTCTCTGAAACCCTCTTGTGCTGTCACATTGTGACATATGATCCACACCCTCCTTTTCTATACTGCCCTGGATCTGTCCATCTCCCTCCCTCTGTGCATGTTTCCTGTGTCCTCTTCCTCTTGTTCCCTGACCTTCATACATAATGAGTTACTCTCTGGCTCCGGAGTAAAAGAAAGGGGGATAAAAAGAAGGAAAACAAACTCTGATAATGCCATGGCTACTTGAGTAAAAGACTGAAGATGTGCATATTCATGTGAATTAAGTTGAGTTGAACCTATAACCTCTCCGTTTAACTACCACATATTATTCAGTAATAACAAGGTATGTAGTTTTGAATAGGAGGAATGTTAGTCTGGACATGCTGACTATCCTGGGAGTTTAAAGGGGTTGAATTCCCAAAACCTACTGGCAGATTTACCCTTTTCACCTCTCACATACTTCACTATTTGTTTCACTGTAGTTGTCTAATAATAATCCATAGTAGGTACTGAATAATATGCAGTAAGATGAATAACTAAAGAAGCTGAAATGTTTAAGAGAGTAAAAGACTTAAAGACATTGTTGTGTGGCAGATAAGTACAAGGATATTGGGTTATATTTATATTCAGAAACTTACTTTAATATTTACATAAGGAAAGTTATACATACTCAGACTTGGGTTATGCAGCTATATACAGTAATTGATTTTATGGGTGTGCTATTCAGATCATGCAAAGTGTAGTTCATGCCTCCAAGCTTGCCATATTTTTCTTCAGTAGAAACAACAGAGATTTTCAATCGTGAATAGACACCACCTCTAAACACAAGCTTTGCCTTTAAGCCAAAAAAATAAATAAAATCAGGGATAGAAAATGCTGACTCCTTTGTTATTAAATGTAAACAGTAAAATCAAGAGACATTTAAAAATGTAGGGAAAAAAAGATGATCTACAGTATGAACGAGAAGACAGCAAGCATAGAAATAGACATCTAATATGAGTAAGGTACTGACCAACATGCCTCATTGCCTGTTTTTGGTACTTTGGACAAAAATGACAGCATAAAGACTATTAAAACATAATTATTTTTTTAAAATGGTCAAACGACTAAGTCTAGTTGGGTCCATGATGCACGGTTTTCATTGATTTTTTTTTTTACTTTTAACACGTGTGTTTTGTTTTGGTTTTTCTCCTGTCTCCGCCCTTGTTACGTTATTGGTTATTTCCAAACGTCTCAGCTGTTTTGTGTTATCCCCTTGATTATGTTTAATATTTAAACCCCTCATGTTCAGTGAGAAGTATCATTTCTGTGTTTTGCCGCCAGTGCGTTACCAAGCCTTGTTCATTGTTCATTGTTTTCGTTTCATGGTTTTGATCCTGTTTTGTCCTTGTGTTTTGGATTCATGTTTAAGCCCAGTTTATGCCCGTTTGTCAATCGCCTGACCCCTCGCCGGTTTTGAGACCACGTTCTTTGCCCATCGACTCGGATTTATCTACCTGCCTCTCTTTAATAAAAAGCTGAAACTGCATTTGCATCAGTCTGATTATCCATTACAAGACAACATGTCACAAAGGATAGTGTCTTTCTGTACTTTCTAAAAATATATTTGGACACCTAAACCTAGTAACTACAAAGTAAGGTAATAAATCAAACCTGATAAAACATTTGATTAAACACAGGATTAATCTCGTTCAATAAAATCCTCCACAGAAATAAGTATTTACAGTGAGAACACATCAGCAGGAAAATGAACAGTTTACAGATCAACTTTCTAACTTTTGCAAGAAATAGTTAGCTACTACTACTGTATGTTTGTCAGCATATGAACATGTCTGGATTCTGCAGCTAGCACCTAACCTGGCATTTATTAGTCATCTAGTGGACTAGCATTAAAACACCATATCGCCATACTGTATGCACTCGTTTATTCTGAAGGTTTCATAAATGAGACATATTAAATACAACAGTTCGATTTCATCTTGTAGGTGTGAAAAGGAACAAACACGTACAGAAATAAAAATGGATTGGCTTGGTATCAGTATCAAACATGTTCCCAGCCCTAATTTGGAGTGTAGTTCATTTATTCCTGAAAATTCTATTTAAGTCTGTTTAATTAAACAATATGGCTTTATTATTATTTTATTACTTATTATTCGTAAGCTTGTAAAATAGCACTTGATCCAGCATATTATATTATTTAGTATTTTACTGTTGTATTGCCTTTTAATGTTTAATTCAGTCCTCAAGATAAGCAACCAGAGTTAAGTGTAACAGCATCCCATTAAAATGTAGTCAAAGCATGTAGTTAAATTTTCATCAGGATGCAGAGTGAAAGACAAAAGACAAATTCTAAGGGAAATAAAGCTCATCTCTGGTCCCTACAGAGTCATCAGTGAAGGCTGTTACATTGTGCATGCACACACACACACAAACACACACACACACACACACACACACACACACACACACGGCATGCAGTATTACGACTATGAAACCAAGCTGCAATGTAATTCACTTTTATAAGAGCGTTATTAATTTTACTTCTTGGCTGTTATTTACGTTCAATAAACACAGCAGATTATGTTCCTCTCACATTTCTACAGTTATTCCTCTCTTTGCAAAAACTACAAATAGGACCTTATTTTTCACCTTACATTTTAGCAGACAATAAGTTCACACAAATGCCGTTTAATAGAATAACATTGTGCGCTGAAGGTGAGAAAAATGAGTGTGCCTGGTTACTTTGCCTAGGTTTTATTTCCTACTATGACTGAGGTTGATTAACAGAAGACTAGTAAATGTAAGGAAATAAAATAAAAATGTGAATAAACAATTAAGTAAATTACCCATTTTGAATGTATATATCACTGTTACTTTATGAAAGCTTATGTTCTATTTCATTTCTACTGACCGCCAGAGGCGGTGCTTTCAGCACCTGGATGTCCATCACGTGTACGTGCAGCTCTAGAGTTTATATCAAGAAAGTCACCTGTGACTTGGGTGGCGTGTGCCTTTTGCTCCAGTACTAAAGGTACGTTCACCCCGGAAACAACCTTTTGTTATCTTCTCGTGTGGTAAGCAGGTTTCAGGAGTGCAGGCCGTAGCCCGAAGTAGGGTTGGAGCTATGAACGTTCGTCCTCCAAAGACTGCAGTTAGCCTTTTTTGTGATTATTTAACTTCAGATAGTGCGCTATCCAGCAAGAGGTAAGAGACTCTGCTAGCAACGCCGTGTAGGAGTGGGCACGCTCTAATTCGGCAAGCGGCAGTTTACTGTTTGTGATCAGTTTGGTGTTTCACGCCTTAATGCTGATACAACACTAAATACTTGAGGTCGGGAATCCCCTCCCGTATTTTTCTGTTTATACGTATCGTGGAGTTATTCTGCATGACTTTGGTTGTTTCATTTTTTGAAAACGTGCTGTTGTCAAACACCATCTGTTACTAGAGGATGGCCATGAGAGATATCCCTCTTGCCTGGGGGTTGATCACTTAAGAGAGGGATTGACGGAGATCGCATGCATGAACTGCAGCTCCATAAGCTTAGCAGCACGGCCAGCCAGGCTGGCCCAGCTAGAGGGCAGGTTGGGCACTCAACCACATCCTACACAGGCCATGTCTCCCAGCTCTCATAAGCGCCATAAGATGGATTCACGGGGGGCCCCTGGTAAGGGGAAATGCAGAAAGGTACATCCCCTAGCCCAGAAGGTAGACACCTTGGCTTCTGAGTTTGCACAGATTAAGTATCTCCTCCTTAATCTGCAACCACCCAGTGCACAGCCCGCTAGTGGTCCCACTGCAGCTGCACAGCAGTCTCCTCCCAGGGTGCTGCCTCCAATACTGTCACCAACCTTTGAGACCCAGGAGGAGGATGCACTCTCCACTAGGGCCTCGAAGAGCCTAGTCATCAGGGGAGGTTATGACAAGGATGGGGCAGGTGAGAGCTCCCATTCATCTCATCCCAATTCGCAGGGGATGAGCCACAAAACATATGAAGGGCTCGGAGACCAGTCAGACATCAGACAGGCCTGTGGTAAAAATGGCCTTGGCACGCCTGGGGTTAGATGCAGCACCTGTCCAGGTGACTCCTCAGAGCGCTTTTTTCAGGAAGACCTCTCAGTCCGCAGCTCTCTCTGTCCCACCCTCAACTCCATATATCGAGGAGCTATAGAGGTGCTGGGCAGACCCCAGACGTTTCTCTCATCTACCGACAGACTGTAGAGCACTAGCTAATATGCAGGATGCATCTGACCATGGCCTTGACTGCATGCCCAATATAGAGCTGGCTGTTGCCACCCTTGTGCCATCACATGATAAAGCACTTCGGCCCGATGCATGCTGCCCCCAGCCACAGAGCCAGTTGACAGATGACTTCATTGTGAGAAGCTATGACACAGCAGCATGTATGGAACGTATTGGGAATTCCATGTCACACCTTATGCTGGCCCTGTCCCAGACATTGCAGGCTTTGGAGGTTGACCCTTCTGCCCAGGGCCTGAGTGACACCTCTTTGCAGGCATTTGCCTATATGACCAGGGAGATGGGGAAGCTAATGTCTTCGTTAACCCTTGCCCAACGCCAAATATGGCTGGCCCAGTCTTCACTTTTGGAACCCTGCAGGAGAGCCCTCCGCTCTCTTCCTGTTAGGGGAACTGTTCGGCCCGTCTGCACAGCAAGCCCTGGAGTGCAGACAACAGTTTGCTAGTCTGCGTCCTGAACACCCCGCTAGACAGAGACTCTCTAAGGCAACAAATACGGCTCAGTACATACCACAGCCGATTACCCAGCCGAGAGCACAACACCCAGAGAGGTTTCATCAGCTAAACCCAACCCAGCCCCTTCGCTTTGCACAGCGAGGCCAGATTTCGGGCCGTCACCCCTCCAGAAATTATAAGGGGTGAAGGGGTAGACAATGACTGTACCACTCTCACGGTCAGGTGCTTCACCAGCCAGCAGCTCAGATGCTAGGAAGCGCTTACGTCAGACCCCTGGGTTGTGTGAACCCTGTCACAAGGCTACAAAATTCAATTCAGATGTCAACTGCCGAGGTTCCAGGGAGTCAAAATGACCTTAGTCAAGGACCCAAACAAGGCACTGGCCCTACGCCAGGAGGTCTGGGCTCTCCTGAAGAAGGGTGCCATCGAGCAATTAGACAGCGCTTTATAGAACAGGGGATTCTATTCCACTTATTTTATTATCGCAAAGAAAGACAGCAGATTTCACCCCATACTGGATTTAAGACCTCTGAACACACACCTCAAGGTTTTCAAGTTCCACATGCTACGTACTGTGGACGTACTGCAAGGCATCAGGCTGAACGATTGGTTTACAACCATCGACCTGAAAGATGCATATTTTCACGTTCTATTCGAGCCCAAGCACAGGCATTTTCTCTGTTTCGCATTTGAGGGAAGGGCTTACCAGTTTTGTGTGCTCCCATTCAGGATCTCACCGGTGCCAAAGGTCTTCCCCAGGTGTGTAGCAGCAGCACTGTCTCCATTACAGGACAGGGGGATGCAAATTTTCCCGTACCTGGACGACTGGTTGATCTGTTCCCAGTCAAGGGTAGATGCCCTCATTGAATCAGCATCCCATGTTACCAAGCTAGGGCTTAGTGAATTATGGAAAGAGCTCTCTGATGTCCAGTCAGCAAATAGTGTTTATAGGCATCCAGTTCAACTCACGTTTGATGATGGCTATCCCCTCTCAGTGGCGAGTCAACAACATCATCCAGCTCATCGGCCGCTTCAGAAGAGGCAGGGCTATGGTCCTCAAAGCATTTCTGAGACTGCTAGGTATGCTCACAGCAGCATCATCGGTGTTCCCTTTGGGCCTTCTGTCATTACGGCCTCTCCAGACCTGGTTGAATGACTTCGCCTTGCATCCCACTCAACATAGGCACAAGCTGGTCAGAGTCACTGCCAGTTGCCTAAGGTGCCTGCAACCATAGAGGAGAAAAGCATATTTTACCCAGGGGGTTCCCTTAGGGAACTATCCCAATGGATACTGCCCTCCCTAGACAGGATCCCCGGGGGCAATCACAAGGTGCTACTAGTAGCCCCCAAATGGCCAGGGAGGGTGTGGTTCCCAATATTACACCGAGCCTTGGTGCCTCCCTGTGAGGAGGGATCACCTCTCACAGCTGGAGGGTTGAATCTGGCACCTGAACACATCCCGGCTGCAACTTTGGGTCTGGCCTCTGAAGGGCCAGAGCCATTACTAAGGCTGTGTGATCCAGCAGTTGTACAGACCATCCACAACTCCCATGCACCTTCCACCAATACATTGTATTCGAACAGATGGAAGCACTTTTCTGAGTGGTGCCAAGCACAAAGCAGGAACCAACATGCTGTTTCATACTGGTAATCCTCAGCTTTCTCCAGTCCCGTCTTGATGGAGGCCTTGATGGAGGCCTTGCAGCCTCGACCATCAAGGTATACATAGCTGCCATCTCAGCCATGCATAATACAGTAATCGATGAAACCCAGTATCCTCTTGGAACTTGCCACTCGTATTAGAGGCATTGTGTCAGCCTCCATTTGAAACCTTAGAGAGGTCAGAATTGAGATGGCTGTCTATGAAAACAGCTTTCCTCTTAGCCATGGCATCGGCTAGACAAGTAGGTGACCTGCACGCCTTATCAGTAAGCCGAGAGTGCCTACACTGGAGTTCTGGGAACACATGGGTAACTTTATGGCCGAACCCTTCATTTCTCCCAAAGACCTTTTCTTCGTCTTATACGAACCAGCCCCTCAGTCTGTCAGCTTTTGAGCCCCCAACTCAGGAGGATGAGCAGGGCTCGAGTGTGCCCAGTTCAAGCACTAAAGTGTTATATCCAAATGACTGCCGAATTCCGGCAGTCAAATTCTCTGTTTCTGCCATACAGGGCATAGGCGAGGTCACGCTTTGTCCAAGCAGCGTCTGTCAAAATGGATTGTAGATACTATCGTTTATGCCTGTAAGGGTGGGGTCTCCGGATCATTTCTCAGGTTCGAAGTCATTCAACCAGGAGTCTGTCAACTTCATGGCAGCCCTTCGAGGGTTCCCTCTTTCAGATATTTCTGCAGCTGGGTCATGGGCATCAACCTGCACATTTGCAAGATTTTACAGGGTGAATGTGATCCCGCACAACCCAGTGGCTACAGCCATTTTTTCCCCGGCTTCACAGCCGTTGTTAAGAGGCACGAAGAACTTCCTCGTGACCTTGTTGGTATTACTCATCCAGGTGCTGAAAGCACCCCTCTGGCGGTCAGTAGAAATGAAATAGAACGATGGTTACGTATGTTACCGCGGTTCTATGAATTTCAGATGACCGCCAGAGCTTGGCAGTCACTCGGATGATTCTCGACAAGATTGCCAAGAGGTCACTTCCGGGGTGAATGTTCCTTTAGTCCCGGGGCAAAAGGCGCATATCACCCAGGTCACAGGTGACTTTGTTGAAACAAACATTCGATGGACATCCAGGTGCTGAAAGCACCGCCTTTGGCGGTCATCCGAAATAAATTCGGATTCATTCGGTACATACGTAACCATCGTTTTAGAGGCAAACATTATTGTGGTTCCCTGTGCTTTTCTCTCTGTGGTATAGTCTTCTCTAATTTTGTTAAAAGTAAGCTGTTGTTTTTATAATCTGGAAGCAACGGCTTACTGAGAGGAATATGTCGCACCTACAAGTAGCCTTTATATGTCTTTATGTTCTATCTATATCTATTACATACAGAAAAAGATTTTCCCTCTTTTCTCAGCTTCAAAATGGCACACTTTTCTCCCACAGACAGTTCTCTGGTCTTTATGTTGATTTATGCTTTTTAACAACAAATGCAGTCTTCACAGGCTCAAACCAAGAGTAGATATTCAGAGCTATTAATTTTTTTAAATAATCAATTTAACAGGGCACACCTGGGCAACAAGAAACACCTATCAGTCATATGTTCATATGGAGAAGTGGTGGCTTGGCAGTTAAGGCTCTGGGTTACTGATCGGAAGGTCAGGGGTTTAAGCCCCATCAATGCCAAGCTGCCACTGCTGGGCATGCCACTGCTGTATCATGGCTGACCCTGCGCTCTGACCCCAGCTTCCTGACATGCTGGGGTATACAAAGAAAAGAATTTCACTGTGTATATGTATATGTGATCAATAGACTCATTATCATTATGTGTTCCAATATTTTTGATCACTTGAAAAAATGGGTGTGCTCAAGCTTTTATTCTAAGTTGTTTAACACAAAACAAGCTGAAATTCTGATCTGTCATCTCATATTCGTCTTTTGATCTCCAATCCAAATGTCTGTGTATAACGAAAAGAAAAGAATTGGCCTTGAAGTTCCAATACTTTCAGAGGAGACTGTATTAGGCGATAACAGTATACTGCAACATACCCGGCTGCACCATGGGAGAAAGTCCCTGCCACTGTATCCACTTCTCTCCAGTGTCTTTTGTGCTGGAACCTGTTTTACCCGTGTTTGAGTCTGACACAATAGCTCTTCATTCTCTATTACCCTCAGTGCCCGTTCCGAGACACAACACGAAAAGCGAGCAGAGAGGTTTAAAATGAAATCCCAAGGTCTGTGGATGACCTATTTGGGAAAAAAACAACTGTTGAACGGACGCTTTGAGCAGACTGGAAAAAAAAACAGCTTGCAGCATCTATGGTGAGCCGGTTAACTTAAGACCATTAAAACGGTGTAAATCTCATTTCTCATTTTTTTTGCTCATTTCTGTAATTTAAATGATAAAAAAGCAGGTGGATAGATAATCTGATGAGCAGTGGAGGTTTTCCTCTCAATCAGGGACCCATATATAGCAACAATAAAAAATGAATAAACAAATTAATAAAAAACAATAAACCATTTGAGCAAGTAGGCTTATTTATTTATTTATTCATTAATTTGTTCTATTTTTATATTATCAGCATGGAGTAAAAAAACTGTGAACTCTGTCTGTCTGTCTCTTTGTCTGTTACCTGATACTAGGTGATGGTAAGACCAGTACAAAACAAACAGTCAGTTTGCACTGGGGAGCGTTTCATTTACACTGCAAACGAGTAAAGAATAACGCATCGCCCATCTTCCAATTTATTGTGTGTGTGTGTGTGCGTGCGTGTTTGTGTACTCACACTCCTCCTCTTTAGGGTCAAGCTGTGTCACACTGATAGACAGACGGTCCACACGCTCTTGCAAGGAGTTGACTCGAAAGGAGAAGGCATGTGCTTCATTAAAGAGCTCCCCAAACAAGTCCTCTGCATATTTACCTACAGAGAGAACACACACACACACACACACACACACACACACACACACACACACTTAATTCAGGAATTCTGTAACTCTTTTACTCTTACTGACCTTTTAATACCAGACCATAACGGGGAGAAAAATAGCAAGATAAAAAAAAAAACCTAGAAAAATAATTAAGGAGCAATACTGCAAGGAACTGCAATACAGATAATTAAAATAATACTCTTCTCCAACCTAATTGTTGCAGCTATTAATATTCCTCTCAGGTCTTCAAAACCAGACCCAAATATACTAACACATACCAGACGAAACTCCAACAATGGATTTATATTTAGCCATCAGATGTTATTTCCTAATTAAATCATGAAGCGATCAGATCTGTCGATAAAAGTAAGCAAGGGTACGTGCTGTCAGAGTCTGAGGATTGAAAAAAAAAAATCAGTCTGACAAACACAGTACTAATTAGGTTGAGCACAGTGCACATGAGCTCAAATATCAAATATCAAATATGCACTAATGGAGTGTCTGTATTGTAGTTAGCTCATGTCTGGAGATTTATACTCATGTTGTCTTTTCATGTTTTAATAGCTGTCCCGTATAATTATGTATATTGGGAACACCCCACAAGACCTACCATTTTGGAGATCTGACCCATTTTGGCCTTTGTCAAAGTCGCTCAAAAATCCTTACGCTTGCCCATTTCGATTGCTTCCAACACAACACATAGAAATGACTGTTCATTTGCTGCCTAATATATACACCATGACAGGTGCCACTGCAACGAGATAATCAATGCTATTCACGTCACCTGTCAGTGGTTTTAATGTTATGGCTGATAGACGTGGACAGACATGAGAATGAGTGGATCAATTTGCTGACAAATATACTACATTTACACAAGCAGGGAATGATAAAAAGAAACAATACATTTCAGTAATAATTTGCATTTCCTTTTTTTTATTTTTTTTAAAAAAGGAAAAATTAACACATTTTTCAAATACTGGAATTAAATGGTTAAAAATTACACAAATAAAACAATTAAATCAAACTCTTTTCTTTTAAGTAAACTTTACTTATTCATTTCATGCAAGAGAGTTGAAATTAATTACGTAAATCAAAAAATGTAAAAATAAAATAAATTTAAAAAGTCCTTTCTTGTTCTTGTTTGAAAATGTCTGACTTTACAAATCATTTCTCATCAATATTACTTGATGGCCAAGAACCTGTGCCTCCAGGATTTTGCAATTGCAGAAATTAAACACAAATTCAGAGGACCGTTCAATTTTTCAAAATTACTGCAGATTTTCTGTAGGTGTGGGCCAAGACACGTCATGTGACTACATCACAACACGCATTCATCCAAAGCCGGCTTCGATTCACGTGCGTTGAACGTGAGTACAGCTAAAATGTTTCATTTACCAACAAACATTATTGCGACAAACTCAGTGAAATCCTGTACATACTGAATAACACCACAAGCAAATCAAGGCGAAAAACCACTCCCCCACACGAGTATGGGGCGGACCGTATTCATTTCAACTTTATACGACTTTATTGTACTTATTTCAACTCTATGCAACTGCATGATTTTCAACTTCATATATGAAGGAAATGTGAGCATCGCAACAGCAAGCTCATGGTCCTCTTCTGGCTGGAATATGTTGATAGTTTTAGGAGCACTTGCAAAATAATAGTATAACCTAGTAATCTCTGTAAAATATACATATTGGGCTTTAGCCATATATTTAACTTAAAGTAGTCAAGTTATTCTAATAACTTTGTAAAAAAATAAACTGTATGTTTTTGTCATATTTTCCTGACTCACTCACTCAGCAGGCCAGTCAAGAAAAGGCATTTTTGCTCACTGACTGATTTTTTAATATCTAGCTACCCTTAGCTAGCAAGCAGTGAACAGTACCAGAGATATTCCTTGATATACACTGCATCTGCATTTGCAAACAAACACACCTCTGCATCATTTTGGGGTAGCCGCAGAGAGAGAGAGATGTAGGTTAGCTAAAGTGATGTCGTTTCATGTAGGTGTGTTGTTTCATGTGTGTCCTTGCTTCAAATATTAATTGATATTTAACATTATTAATAATTTATGTTAAATGAAGAGGTGTGAGGATGTACTGTGGCATGACTGCATTTGTAGGGACACACTGGCCGTATTTATCTCTACTGTTACGTTGTTTATTTCCATGAATACGCATTCTGTACTTAGCTAGCTATCTATCGAACTGTGCCACAGCACCTCATTTGAAAAACAGGGCATTCCCCAAAACTCTAAATTACATCTCATGGACTTCTAATAAGAAGGATATATCTTTAAGTCTCTACATAATGGACGTAATTTACACACAAACACTTCCCTTCATGCAGTGTGTGGTCAAATGGCTGGTTTGGCATATGTTCTGAAGCTAGCTCAAAGGAGATCTTGCACTAGACATGAGCTACCAGGGAAACCAAGTACCAATATCTTGAGAGAGCAGCATCCATTAAAAACCAACAGGGATTTACTTCTGTGAAAATGTTTTGTGGTATAAACGCAAGGAGAAAGCAGTTGTTGAATTTCTTATTTTTGTAAAAACATATACTTTGTGTACGTTGAACCAAATTGACATAATTTCATTTGAAATATTGCTTTGGTATAAAGTCTAGGTTGGTCAGGCTACATCACACCACCCTGTTGTTGATTCTTTTCCTATAATAGCAAGCCCTCTAATGCGTTATTCCTTACATATTTAACAACAAATGGTTAACGTTGTGCGTAAATGCACTCACAAATATTGATAAATCATATTCACACTTACTGAGGCTGCTGAGCTGGCGTATAACGTTGGCGAGAGAGATGTTGGTGACACACTCCAGCTCGTTTTTAATACTACAGGGCAACGCCGTGTGGCACAAGTGCCTCGGCTCGATGCTCCTCTTTACCAGTGGCATCTTCCCTCACTCCACGATCACCTGCGACAGCCGTACCTAATAATAAATAAGAGAGGATTCATTCAATCAAATGAACTCATTTCTATAAGAAAATACACAAATGTAGCATTAGTACTATATATACACAACACTAATCTCATTTCGGATTAGCGAACAAACTAAATCATTGCACTCCGAGCCTACAGGACTCTAAATCAGCCAATGAGTCATTCATTTCCATTAAACACACCAAGTATCCTGAACCATTTCCTGGTCATTAAAAAGGCTCAAGAAGTGAGAGAGATAGAGAGACAGTGAGAATGAGCATGACCTACATATTGCAGATTCTGCACACACCCACACACAGCTGGTCCTAAAGAGTATTATCATGCCTTATGTGGCTAATCGCTCGCGCTGAGCCGGAGCAGTACACAGATAATTAGATTAAGTGTGAAATATTCAGTAATTTAGACTTAATTCCAAAGCGAACCTGGAGATAAGACTGCTGAGATCAATACTTATTGACCCCATCTACTGCAAACACACACACACACACACACACACACACACACACACACACACACACACACACTCATATGAGGCTTCTAAACTCATCCAGTGGCAGCCATTTTCTCTGTCCCCAACTCATCCTCCAACACATTTCAGTTACTTTATGATTATGAACATACCATCATGACTGAATCTGTGTAGACACATATGTGTGTGCGTGTATACGTGTGTGTGCGCGTGTATATATGTGTGTGTGTGTGTGTGAGTGTGTGTGTGTGTATACAGGTGCATCATCAGTAGGACTGCAGTGCAGAGACAAAGCACCATGTTAACAGCCACAATGGTATTGTTATCTAGATTGAAAGAGATGCATGCTGTTAGACTGAGACGGAAAAAAATAATTCAATTCAATTCAGTTTTATTTGTACAGTGCTTTTAACAATGGACATTGTCCCAAAGCAGCTTTACAGAAATATATCAATTCAGGATATAGATTTTAAACGTCCCTAATGAGCAAGCCAGAGCTGATCTCAATATTAAGTATTGTGAATAAGAATTAGTACTGAAAAGGTGAGGGCACGTGGGGTCGCTGTGTATATCCACCTCGCAAGGTCCCATGCTGAAGATGAATAAATGAATGAATAACACCTATTCAAGTCAAAATGGCCAATTTAAAATATTGACTGAATGTCAGACATGACTAAGAATTCTCAGGACTTCTCTTTGATTTGTAATTTATTATTATTATTTTTTTTAGAACGTGGCACCGCAAATATTGTATGTAAATTACAGATGAGTTTTCTATATTTTTTAAAATGCTTATTATAGGTGCGTCTCAATCAGCTCCCTAGTTCAGTAGTCAGGGCACTGAGCAGGGAGTCGGCCATTTTAAGAGCTATCTCAATCGCAAAATACATCCAGTGCACTGGAACGTTCGCTCCCTAAAAAATCCCACAATGCACTGCAAAAAACAGGGAGTATCGATGCTAACTATGTTCCCTTACTGGAAATGACATCATATTTTATGAAACCTCTCAGCTTGAAGAAAAAAAAAAAAAAGCCGGACACACTCTCAGCCAACTTCATCTAAAAATGTAAGTAGCCAGTTATCGTTGTTGTAGCTCTCAAACGATTACTTACGTTAGCGATTTTTCACTTTATTTGACATTCTATATAGAGTTTGTTTTAGTCTAACGACATTTGGTGTATAATGATTTTAAGAAATCGACTAGCTAGCCTACGATCCTGCTTGAGGTACCAAGACAGAAACATGGGTGATTAAGTGAACAAATTTATGACATATAACGTCAGAAAGATGTTGGTCCTGCCTGTTGTTGATAAATGCCAATGGTGAGGTTTTACAACGCGAGTACGTAGTCATTGTCCCAATGATTGGGACAAATCAGTGTCCCAATGTGTAACACTGGTCCTTACCAGTGCCCAAACTCGTGTACACCATATATTGATTCACCACCTAAGGAGCTAGGGAACTGACTGAGACTATAGACATAGACATAGACATAGACATATAGACATACAGACATAGACTAACTGACTATGTTATCTATCTAGTGTCTAATAAAAAAAAAAAAAAACTGGCCTCTCAGTGTACGTTCAGGTCATTTAGGCCTAAGAGTAATAAGCAGAAGTGTTTAAAAATGATTTTTTGTGAACATGATATAAAAGGAAACATTACGTCTCTTATTTGCATGCGTGACATCAGGAGGTTGAGGGTCATAAAGAGTATATATTCATAACAACTGAGGTAATATTACTGTCCCATAGTACTGCAAAAGAAAACATGCACATATACTCACCAGGCCATTGGGCAGTTGAAGACTTTTTTTTTTCAATCTTCAACTGTCCAGTTTAGCCTGAGATTTCAGTTCCTGGCTGAAAGGAGTGGAACACAATGTGGTCTTCACTGTTGAAGCCTCAAGGTTTGATGCACTGTGTGTTCTGAGATGTTTTTTTGCTCACCACGGTGGCTATTTGAGTCACAATAGCCTTCAAACCTTTCAAGTTGTTTCTGCCAGAAGAACTGCCGCTCACTGGATGTTTTCTGTTTTTCACACCATTCTGTGTAAAATCTAGAGACTGTCGTGTGTGAAAATCCCAGGAGATTAGCAGTTTCTGGAACAGACAAGCCAGCTCGTCTGGTACCAACAACCGTGCCACAGCCAAAATCAGAATCTGATGTTTGACGTGAACATCAGCTCTTGACATTATTTTATGCGTTGTGCTCAGATCAGAGAACTACATGATGGTATTACAGGGTTACAGATGTTCCTATTAAAGTGGCCAGTAAGTGTACACCTTCTCCTCTGCCTTCGCTCTTCCCCAAAACCTGATCTCTACATTCTTGCTGACTTGGCATGTGACCTTCAGCCCTTGTGTGAAAATTCGATTTACTCCTTGGCCTCCTTTAGCATGCGATAGCCACTCTGCCTTAAAGACGTGCGGCTGCGCTCAGGGTGACTAATCTATCCCAGAGCAGGACACGTTCCTCCACTTCTTCTCCTTCCCCCATCCACCTCTTCCACTCGCTTATCTCCCTCCTCCTCTCCCTTGCTCCCTCTCCACGTATATTCACAAAAGAATATACGAATGCTTTAATGTTGCTCCCTCCCACATCATGCCCTGCTGAGCATTTCATCATTTTTATAGAGAGTGACTCACCGAACACTTTAAAACCACGGAAATATTAAAGCGAAACTATTATAAAAAAAAGAAGAAGAAAAGAAAGATAGACGAAAGACAAACTGCATTACACTCCTGTCTTTCCTCTCTGATTTTTTTTTTTTTTTTTTTTTTTTTGGATAGACAGTGGGAAAAAGGAGCGAGAACGCCAAGCTGGAAGAAAAAAAACATGAGAGACAGAGGAAGGAGAGAGAGAGAGAGAGAGAGAGAGAGAGAGAGAGAGAGAGAGACGCTTGGCAGCAGTGCAGTAGAATCTAATTATGTAAAAACCAATGCGGCCCAGTCCAGAACAGCAGAGACAAAGAAAACACACACACACACACACACACACACACACACACACTTTCTCAAAGGAGCGTTAGATTAATCTCAGTCCATTAATCCCAGTTCCTATAAAATGCACCACATTTTAAGAAATCCTAGCAATCCCCACTTAGATCAATTAGAAGCTTAACCAGGTCCACAACACACACTTACACGTACACACACACGTGTACACACAGCAGTAAGTCACAATACTGTCGCGCTTGAATGTGGGTGAGTTTTTGACTATTATGAATATTAAAATATATAAAGCCACCTTTAAAAAGTGCATCTAACAAAAAGCACCAATACAACCTTTCCTGGGCAAAACATAAACCTGTCTTCATAAAGTGTAGGTCTAAAAAATGTCGACATCCTAACAATACAGCTTCTTTTCCATATAATACCACAACTACTTAAAATCGTATTAAAATCATAACCGAGTCACTCTTCGTCATTTCATTTAATGAAGTATCCTCTTTTATACCGCAGTGCTTTTGAAATCTCGAACCCAATGAGTCAGATGGTGCTGATGCCAAGCTGTGTCTGCGTGTGCGTGTGTGTGTGTGTGTGTGTATAGGTGGGGGGGGGCTTTGGTCTTATTAACATCAAGAGAAAAAGAGAGAAATGAGAGGCCAAGTCATAATTGGTCTCACAGCTAGGCCTGTCACGATAACAACATTTATTGGACGATATATTGTCCCAGAAATTACATTACATTACAGTATTTGGCAGACGGCCTTATCCAGAGCGACTTACAATTATCTCATTTTATACAACTGAGCAGTTGAGGGTTAAGAGCCTTGCTCAAGGGCCCAACAGTGGGAGCTTGCCAGTGCTGGGATTTGAACTCAGAACCTTCCACTCAGAAGTCCAACATCTTAACCGCTGCGCTACCACATCCCAGTTTTTTAATAAAATGGGATTAAAATGGGATAAAATAATTGCAATAAACCATATTATTGTCATTTTAGGACCATTTTATTCCACTGATGTAATGATAATATATTAGCATAATAATGCAAGTACACCCTTTCAATAAGCAATGAACTTTTAATTCTTAAGAATATTCAGACTCCGTAATACAATATCATGAATTCTTTATGTTTAGTTATTCATTGCGCGTGTTTCAGTGCTTTGTTACAAAAAGAGTATACTCACGATGTGACATACTATTCTACCTAGCGTGTTACTTAAGTTCGAATTCGCTTGTGCGTTCGCGTCATTTTGTGCAGAAGCGAGTTGTGTTTACGTTGTGTTTAAATGTCTGATTAATCTCATGTGTATAGGATGTGTTTGGGTGAGTTAATTAACCCGCTAGTAAAGTGCTTCAGTTTACCGCTGTTCATTCACTGTTCAGCTTCAGCTCACACAGCTTAAGCGGCTCAATCCCCGACATTACTGCCTACGACTGGATTATTTCCAACACTAGAACTACAGTATTCTTTCTAGAACAGTTTTCCTCTTCAAAAAACATTGTTAGTGCATTGTTAATATCTTGCGTGTCCTTTTTACAACAGTATGTTTTAATTAAAATCGGTGCTAGTGCTTGCTACACATCTTAAATTCGAAAGCACCCAGTTTTTGCATTTGAATGTGCATTTTCATCATAAATTTGACAAATATTCAAAATTCGAATTTTAATTTGACAGCCCTCGAGCAGACGAGAGGACAGAAGCAGAACGAATGGCTAAAATGTTGGTGACATTCATTCTTATGTACACAAACACGCATGGAAACACAATGGGTGACATCGAAGTCAGCAAAAATGATCGAGGTCACGTCCGTATATCGTACGATCAGTCGATAATGTAATTATCATGATAGGCCTAATCACAGATATTTCACAATATGAAATTTTATAAAGGGGTTATAAACAGTAGAACATATGTTTGGTAATAAATGAAAAATGTTCATGATTGGCAAACTGCTGTGGTATAAGAGGAACAAACCACTTCGGGACATGTGGGTGTAACAAAATAACTTCAGGGTGGTTATGGTAACTCCACTTCAAGCTGAGCTGTGAAATTCTGATCTCTCGTACGAGTTATAGCTTGTATAATTTGCAGATCATCATCACAGTTTCCTTTGAAGCATTTAAAACTGAAGATAGCTGATAACATGGGACAGGGGTGCTCATCTGTCTCCACTGCCTCAGACATGGTTGCTGCTGACTAAGCATTTGGTGTCTGAAGTGCAGATTTTTTTTCAGCTGGAAACTGCTTTAATATAACTGAAATTGAATGATTTGCACATGCTGCCTTTTAACTGGCTAAAAGTTTGCTCAGTAAAAGTGATGCACTGAATGGTTAGCCATGCACTTACAGTTGCAATAAAAGTTATTCAACCCCCATTGCAAATCAGGTTTCTTGTCAAAATGTACAGACTTTCTGCTGTTTGCAATGAACAAATCAAACAAAAGCAATTGAAATAGTTCAACAACACGAATGCTTCAAGTGGTTTTCCCAAAATTCAACTGAAAATGCAACTTAGAATGATTTCTGAAGTTTCAAAATTATTTAACCCCGACATGGCAAACGAGATGCATATCTTCTGGCAGCGTTCCTGAGAAATCGTATCCCATTCCTCATGAGATATTGCCTCCAGTTCAGTAATATTCTTGGGTTTGCGTGCTGCAACCGCCTTCTTCAAATCCCACCAGAGATGTTCTATGGGGTTCGAGTCAGGTGACTGTGATGGCCCTGTAGAATCTTCCAGGACTTCTGCAACCAAGTTTTGGTGGAATTTTAGGTATGCTTGGGATAATTGTCCTGTTGGAAGGTCCAATGACGCCCAAGCTTCAGCTTCCTCACAGATGGCATAAGGTTTTCTCCAAGGATTTACTGATACTTTAATGAATCCATCTTGCCTTCCACACACCTGCTTTGCATATTTGTGCTGTTGTGAGGGATTCTATTCAGGGGGTTGAATAATTTTGAAACTGGAGAAATCATTATAAGTTGCATTTTCAGTTGAATTTGGGGAAACCACTTGAAGCATCCATTGTGTTGAACTATTTCAATTGTTTTTGTTTGATTTGTTCATTGCAAACAGCAGAAAGTCTGTAAATTTTGACAATAAACCTGATTTGCAATGGGAGTTGAATCATTTTGATTGCAACTGTAAGTAATTTACCCAACAAATCATATACAACAAAAAATGTTTTTTCCCCCTATGGAATATAATATTTTTCCACAAAATTATATCAAAATAGTCAGTTGTTGATTTGACCAAACGAGTTAGTGGCTGTGTGTCCTCCATGAAACTGTAATACTATATGACAAAACAAATGTAGATCAGAGAAGAAGACAGGTGTAAAGTCTCTCTAGAGGTGCAAGCAAGTGCAGCAATGGCAGCCGATACAAAAATAAATAAATAAATAAATAAATAAAGCCACACAGATTCTATGGCATCTCAGTTAATTCCCTTGGATAACAGCCTTTGCAAAGAGAGAGCACAAAAATTTAAAGAATATTGAGAAAACGGCACCATTTTGATCTCCTTTTTATTCACTGAGGAAATTCGTCACACGTTTGTGAGCACAAGGGTGAGAGTTAATTTAGTTATGTTTCATTTTCATCTTGGGAAAAGGTCACTGATGAGTTCTTTCCGATTTGGTTGAAGATTTTGTAATTATTATATTCGGACGTGAAGGCAGCATATAATTCTTGGGTTATGCACACCACACTACACTGCACTGTGTAAAGTGTAAATTTATTTCTTTTCAACGAATCCTGTCATCACTTCATGACCAAATCCTGCATCAGGGCAGGAAGTGTAGAATTTTCTGTCCTGGGGTAGAGGGATAGAGCTGGTCTCGGAATTGAGTGACGGATATATTCTCTATGATGCACTGAGAAAGCTGCGTATAGTCTTTCTGCCGATGAGTGACATATCGCCCTCCGTTAGTTCCGTTCCTTTGTGCCGGTGTCATTGTTGGAGTGCAGATAGGACACTGGGCAGCCTGCCTTTTTCATGCTCGCCTTGATTAGATTCCTTCATAAATTGTACAGTGGTGGCGCGAGACGACACAGGAGGGAGGAGAGAGACTCGGAGAGCAAAGAGAAGACAATGTTTGATCTCCTCGGGATGTCATTCATATTCTTCTATCTCCAAGGCAACCCAGGGCTGTGATGCTGGTCACTGACCCTCCCCCACACCTTCCTGTCTCACATTCACATACTCATGCTGAGGTTGGCAACCCTGCCTGTCTAAGAGGTCACTCTCTATATATCTGACCTGAACAGAAACTACTGTATCATATGGCATCTAGAAATAATTGCATCTCAACACTCCACTATAACAGCTCCACCTCTTAACTCATGGAGGAGTGTAAAGACGGGCGGATTGAATACAACTGAGACTGGTTGGAGAGATGGAGGAGGTGTGCTGCATTGCTGACCACAACAGAGGTGTCCACGTGCCTGCATGACTTCTGTCACAGCTCAATGCACTGGGGAAAATATGGCAAAGTTTGAGCTAACACTACGCTCATGGTGCATTAACTCCTCACAAAGGGGTCATAATGACATCTGAAAAGGCGAATAGTGAGGGAGGAGGACTAATTTACACCAACATCAACACACACGTTTGTTTGTCTTATGGTCCTTTTGTGAGGACCATCCATTGACAATTGTCAATACAGTTGAAAACCCCAGAAGAGAACCAGCCCCATAGCATTATGCTGCCACCACCATGCTTTACTGTAGATATGATGTCATTTGGGTGATTAGTTGTCTTGCTTTTACACCGAATTATGCACCAAAATGTTCCACCTTGGTCTCATCATACCATAACATATTTTACCTCATAGTTTGGGGTGATCCAAGGAGGGCTTGGATGTTTATTTTAGTTAAAAAATGCTTCTAGCCACCCCACCCCTATGCCATGCCCAAATTTAATGCTAAACTTAACCTCAGTAACAGGTACACAGTACCATTAATGCATTCATTGTGCACCTCACCACAATAATGACCTGATTTCAGTTCTTGACTAACAGAAAAACAATACTAGGAATAATTTGTCCAACAAACAACAACAACAACAACAACAACAACAACAACAACAGCAAAAGCCTGGGGAAACCCTTCATGGTCACATTGTGCACTACTGCATGTATAGTTCTGAACACTGCAGGCATTCCTGAAATAAAATATACAGTACACTCTGTCCATTTTATTAGGAACACCTGTACATCTGCATATTCATGAAATTATCCAATCATCCAAGTATGTGGCAGCAGCACAGTCCATCAAATCATGCAGATACAGGTCAAGAGCTTCAGTTCACATCAAACATCAGAATGGGGAAAATGCGATCTCAGCGAATTTGACCATGGCATGGTGGTTGGTGCAAGATAGTCTGATCTGATGGTCTGGATGCAGAAGAATGGAAAAACATCACAATATTCAACTGTACAGTTTCAGTAACCCTAACCCCCCAAGACCCCCCCCCCCCCCCCCCAATGTTTGATGTGAACATTACCTGAAGCTCTTGACCTGTATCTGCATGATTTTATGCATTGTGCTGCTGCCACATGACTGGCTGATTGGAGAACTGCGAGAATCAGCACCTGCTCATAAACCTAAAGTTGTTAGTGAGTGTATATTACAGTTAAATTGTTATAAAATTAAAGGTGATGGCCCATATCTACTGCAGTGGTGGTGTAGTGATACTCTGCCTAAAGTGAAGACTAAGCTCAGCAGTGTGATCTGTATCAAAATAGTTCAATATTCAGTCCTCATGACTGAGGAGAAAAAAATAAATGTTGACAGGTCGGGTCTGACGGTGATTCTGAAGCGCTTTCAGAGGCGAATACTAATGATAACACAAATACTTGTTCAGTTTGATATGTGTCATACGATGATACAGACAGAAAACAGCAGCTAAAGCTTTGCTTGACAATAACCCAAAACACTGACCTCTTTTGGTAATCCAAAAGAGAAGATGAGTCACATGGACTTGCACTGTACTGCACTGATATACAGTAGGTTCGGGTACAAAGCTCTTCAGAAATAAGTGTACCAAAGGATATATGAACTGATACAAGAACCATCGAAACAATCGTTAATTTTTAAACCAGCTTCAGCTATGTGGAAACAAGTTCCAACCCAATTTGCCCTCATATACTGTACATCTAACACACCATGCAAAAGCCAAAACTTTACATATACTACTGAGAATTGAAAGAATACAGTATATAGTGAGTGCACTCTATAGTGAGTTGTTTCAGATTGAGCCAAAGGATATTTATGAGCTGAGCTAACGATGCTTATCTTTGTGTAAACACTCAAATGTGTAATAAACACAGCAAAGCTCTTTGCTTAATAGAAACCAGTGACCTACAATGATCCTCCAGCAACTACCAATCAGAAGTCGTGCTGCACCACGATAGCCAATACCAGCACTCGGTGATAGAAGGCGTTCCTGGTGTCCACGCTTACAGCTGCCTTCAATTAGCCGTTGAGAATCTCCAGAGGTCCCTCGGTCTCTCTCCCTCTCAGTCTCTCGCTCTCTCTCAAACAACAGGGATAGCGAAGTACAGTACATCACCAAACCTAGAAATAGCTTCTCAGTTTCTGCTTAAATCTGACACACGATACAAAAAAGCCAACACCACACACACACACACACACTTCAAAGCCAGAGTTTTAATATTCCTTTTCAATATCAAAGAAAAGTAGCTGAATCATACATTGTTATATAAATTCTGACTCTCAATTCTGATTGGTCAGAAGGTGTTGATTTATTTATTGTTACAGCAGTTCTGTCAGTTCTAATACGTATTGTTTTTATAGTAACCACACAGACAGGGACTTGTGTGGGTGACACTGCACATAAACAGATCGTGTGTAATGACCGATATGGAAGGAACAGCTCATAATGACCATATATTTTGGTGGGGCAGGAAGACATTAATGACATATCCTCAAAGAAAATAAAGCTGACAGGCTATCCCACTTTCTTTGCTATAAGCTTCTACCTAATATTTCGAGTACCTCTGTAACAGGTAGTTATGAGTTCAACAAAGACTTGAATGAACTTGAACAAACTGTGTTCACCTGTTTTCAGTGAGAGAACAGAAAGATGTAATCTGGTCTAAACTCCAGCATCTCTGCACAAATGAATACAATTCTTTGACATAACACTGACACCTCAGTGTTTTTGATTATCTTTCCGATGTGCAACCTTTTCAAATCACAGCTTCACAGAAATAATGTTTTTCTTTGAAATGGTGCAATTATTATCATTTCAGTTTGCTGATAACTGTACTCCAAAGACACATTAACAACCTAGCTAGTTACGTAGATACACCCAGGCCCATAAGTATTTGAACAGTGACACGATTTTTGTAATTTTCCCTCTGTACACCACCATGATAGATTTGAAATGAAGCTGTGATCGAAGTGTAGAATTTCAGCTTTCATTCAAGGGGTTTAACAAAAATATTGCATTAACCGTTTAGGAATTACAATTTTTTACCGAGTCCCTCCATATTCACTCACTCAAAAGTAATTGGACCATTGATTGATAAGCAGTTTCATGGCCAGGTGTGGCCTGTTTCTTCGTTATGTCATGACAAATTAAGGAGATAAAAGGTCTGGAGTTGATTCCAAGCACTGAATTTGCATTTGGAAGCTGTTCATGGGAACTCTCAATATGCAGTCCAAAAAGGTGTAGATGCAAGTGAAGGAGGCCATCATTAGGCTGAAAAAACAAAACAGACCTATCAGAGAGATAGCAGAAACTTTAGGAGTGGCCAAATCTACAATTTAGTACATTCCTATAAAGAAGGAACGCACATAAAGGCCTAGCGAAGCATCTCAAGGAAGGAAACTTGACATTTGTTCATGTCCATGGGTTCCAGACTTCAGATGGTCATTGACTGCAAAGGATTTGCATCCAAGTATTAAAAATAATTGTAGATTTGGCCACTCCTAAAGTGTCTGCTATCTCTCTGATAGGTCTGTTTTGGGTTTTTTTTAGCCCAGTGATGGCCTCCTTCACTTGCATCAACATTTCTCTGGACCACGTATTGAAAGTTTTGAAAGGCCACATCTGGCCATGAAACTGCTTATCAATCAATCAATTGTCCGATTACG
The DNA here is from genome assembly GCF_023375685.1 of Ictalurus furcatus. Taxonomy (NCBI): domain Eukaryota; kingdom Metazoa; phylum Chordata; class Actinopteri; order Siluriformes; family Ictaluridae; genus Ictalurus; species Ictalurus furcatus. The sequence continues at coordinate 7,528,215 of NC_071256.1, forward strand.
TTTGAGCGAGTGAAAATGGAGGCACTGTGCAAAAAATGGCTGTAATTCTTTAATGGAATATTTTTGTTAAACCCCTGGAATTAAAGCTGAAAGTCTACACTTCAATCACATCTTGACTGCTTCATTTCAAATCCACTGTGGTGGTGTACAGAGGGAAAATCCCAAATAATAGTGTCACTGTCCAAATAGTTATGGACCTGACTGTAGCTAGATAACAGTGCTAAATAACAGGTTTGTGCAACAACTAGAAAGGCAAGTAAATCAGTATAACTTTGGCTTATATCTGTCAAATAGCAACATTTTTTCAGGGCAATTAGAAGGCTTTGCCATTTTTTTTTGTCGGGCGGTAATGCTGTATCACACTACTCCAACAAAAATAAATAAATCATTTTACAAAAGAAACTTGTTGCCATGTTGGTCAATATTAATTTTTTTTTCCACCTAGTGATGAAATATAAAGACCCTTGTCCCTTTTACATTCATAACAGTGTGGTAATGTTTTTGGACTCATGCACAGATGATATTCAGACCTGAATCCCAGCTGTAGGGTGCAGCATTAAGTAGCGCTTTTATCTACTGAGTCTTCAGGGGAGCCTTCAGGGGAGAGAAGAGATCCTGAAATAACACTACCTCAGCAATACAGGGTGGAAGTTTTTCTTTTTTTTTTATGTGTTTTTCTCTATTTTCTCCAAACTTGGTTGCTACAATGTTTATTAGCTACTTCTACCAACCGGGGGAAACAAAGGCTGAAGACTGCTTTTACCCTGTGCAAAAACAGCAGTATTATAAGTACACTGAGAGGCAGAATCAGTCCTGACTGTGGACTAAAACACACAACTGCGAAACACACACATGCACATACAATACTACTGACATCCCAGAATGCACCTGCCACTGATATTTATCCACACACACACACACACACACACACACACACACACACACACACTGCACACTGTAGCTTTTCCATCTTCATTTCAAACTGATCATCTCTTATTGTTTTCCCAATTCAGTTGTGCCTCTACTCCTCTAATCAATACTCACTGAAATGGTGAAATAGTAAAATTCATTAGCGGGGCCTGGTACATGGGCAATAAAATCCACAGCACACATTACAACAAATGTACAACACTTGTTTCAATTGCCAGCTGAGGGATAATGGAGGGTTTTCATTTGACAGCTTGTTCATTTAAACACGTACAATGGATATACAATAATATTTTAGAAAAGGCATGGGAATATCTGGGAAATTCATCAGGTTCAGGGTCATAAACAGTTTCACAAAGATTTGTAGACTGATTGCCCACGTTGCAAATTATAACACACCAAAACAGATTCCTTTATTTCCACTTTAGTCTTGTTTGCTGACATATCAAAATTCTGACGTCAAAATATTTCACTCATTGACTACATTTACATGGACAGCAGTAATCTAATTATTGGCCTTATTCTGAATAAGACAATATTGTGATTAAGGTGTTTACATGAGTCGTTTTTAGAATATTCCTTTCATGTTCCAGTTTTACATGTTATAGAACATAGAACGATTAACGGCACATGTCATTACGTCCCCGCGCCACGCCGTCCGACGTCCCTCCAGAATTTCACGTATCGTCATACAGTTCGTCTTCGTTATGGAACCGTATACAGTTTTGGGTGTTTTTATTTTTAATTTTACGAAAGCTTCAAGTGCAGTTAATTATTTGTCATGGTGTATGTGCAAATAGACAACTGCTTGAAGCCGTGGGCTGCGTCCCAAACCGCATACTTATCGTATATATAGTAGCCGAGATACATGTATTTCACCTACTATACAGTAAGTCAGTACGTGGTTTCGGACGCAGCCATGCTCTCTTGTTTACCGTAAAACGGTTGAGCACTGCCGTGTGTGTACGTGTCCTGTCGCAAAATGCGGTGAAAACTCCCACACGACGCTAATAGTGTGATTAAGGTGTGTACATGTCTGCAACGAACGTCGATAATGAGACTAAAATAGGAATACTCCACATGTCTTAATTCCCCTGTGCTGTCATTGGTGTGTTACTCGTTTGTGTCAGCCTGTTCTGTGATAGCTCACTGATTAGTTTGTCTAAGTTTACACTGTTGTTTCTTTGCCTCTTCACAAAGTCTTATCGTGCATTCATGTCTAACCTGTGATTCCATAGTGCCTGAGTTTCTAGCTCGGTGTCTAGCATTTCCTGGTTGCTGACCACTAATCTCTTTTCACAATCATTCGATTATAGATCATTTCGTGGATTCCCTTTGTTTTTGCACTTGCATGCTGCTTCTCTTGTCTTGCCCACACATTACACTCGTATTTGAAACTATAAAGAAATGTGCCTTGAATCAGATCAGGAAAAGTACAAGAATACTGGCCTCTTAATTAACACTGACATTACATTTAATTGTCATAAACAAAGGAAAACATATTGACGGATTATTGCTCTCTTAGCTGCCTATAGCCTGAGACCTCATACATTTATTCATTAGCCAGACGCCTTTATCCAAAGTCACTTGAGATGCACACACGTGTTAGGTGTTAAGAGGTTAATTGCTTAAGGGCCTAACATTAGCACTGGGATCTTAACAATATTTCAGTCAGTATCTCAGAACCATAAAACCTTAGAACCTATATCTTTAGCCATGTACAATTAGAAAGCATGGAGAACATACTAATTAGTCCAGTCTAAAGTTTAACGTCATCATGTGTTTTATGTCCTCACATGTTTTACGTCATCAAAGTGTGATCGGTTCGTGAGATCGGCCAAATTTAGAGACTACTGATCGAGTCAGAGAATGTGATTATCGGCCGATACGGATCGGATGCCAAACGGTCGGAGCAGCCCTAAATTAGTCAATTAGTGTTTTGCTCCAGAGAACAATTATAATAACCCAAGTGAACCAATGAATGATACTGGTGCTGATAATAACATAATAACATCACAATTCGGCGCCTAGCATTTCGTGGTTGCTGACCACTAATTTGTTTTCCACATCTTTCGATTATGGATCATTTCATGGATTGCCTTTGTTTTGTTTGTTCACTTCCCTTAGTCTGTATTAAGTCTGTATTCACGCAACTTGCTATATGTTAATACATTACGTTAGCTTAGTTACTTTTTAACATAGTCAATTAGGTTTCAAGGCAACAAAAACATGTGACTGGGAAGCACACCAGAGCTCACACATGCCTAGTGGTCCAGCAAATAAATTAATGAGTTGTCCACCCCTGCTTCTGAATAAGAGTCTTACACTGTGGCTACTGAGCCTCTGGTTGTGTCATGAGATTGTCATGCAGCTCTAGTGTGTAAATTGCAGGGTCAAGTTCAAGTCCATACATTTTCAATTACGTTGATATACTAATTACTTCCTTTAAAAGGGACCAGGAATTTTGGAGATTGTTTTTTTTTTGTGATTGTTGCTGCCAAAAATGCTTGATTTTGCTATGTCTTTTTTCAAAACTACTTGAATTGAATTTTTTGTGCAAAACTACTTGAATTGGCAAAATTGCACAAAATTGTTTTGCACGGTCTTTCGCAATGATGTTCGCTGGTGAACGAGGCCTTTTAGCTGTACTCATGTTTGACGCACGTGAATCACAGGGGGCTTTGGCTGAATGCGTGTAGTGATGTCACATAATGGGTCTTGGGGTAAGTGTAAAAAATTGCAAGCCCCTCCGAATACTGTGGAGTTTCCTTGATTTTGGATTAATTTCTGTGATCACAAAATCGCAAAATCCTGGAGGGGCTGGTAGACACCTGGCCATCACACCCAAATGTGGTTGTTCCCCAGACTGTTGCCACAATGTTGGACTTACACAACTGTCTAGAATGTCTTTGTATGCTGTCGCATGAAGAATTGGACCTGGAACTAAGAGGTCCAAACCTGTTCCAGCATGTCAATGCCCTTGTGCACAAAGTGAAGGGGAGTGGTAGCTAAAGGGTTAAGACAGAGGACTCCTGATCATAAGGTTGTGGGTTCAAACTTCAGTACTGCCAACATGCCACTGCTGAGCCTTTAACCCTCAATTGCTCAGTTCTATAAATGGGATAAATGTACAGTAAGGCATTCTGGATAAGGGCATTTGCCAAAATGCCGTAATGTCCACGAAGACATGGTTTGCCAAGGTTGAAAGAACTTGAGTGTCCCTGAACTGAACCCTACTGAACACCTTTGGAATGAACTGGAATGCTGACTGTGCACCAGACCATCTAGGCCGACATCGGTGCCCAACCTCACTAATGCTCCTGTGATGCACACACTCCAAAAATCTAGTGGAAAGTCTTCCCTGAAGAGTGGAGGATCTTATAGCAGCAAAGGGAGACTAAATCTGTAATAGGATGTTCAACAAGCACATACAGTACTGTGCAAAAGTCTTATACACCCGATTTTTTTTTTAAAGTACAAATTATGTTATAGATTTTTATTTTATGACTTCTACATTTTCGAGTCAGTACAAAAACATTATAGATTCCTAAACATTAGTTTTCCAGAACAAAATTAAATGTTACAAACATTTCTTTGTATGTCAGTAAAGAAAGCAGTGTATTCAGTGGAAAGAGACACTTTTCAGACAAAAAAAAAAACACAATGAAGGCTGCTGAATTTTGCAGCAAAAATACAACCCCAATTCCGAAAAAGGTCGGACAGTATGGAAAATGCTAATAAAAACAAAGAGGAGTGATTTGTAAATGTACTTTGACTTGTATTTAAACAAAACACGTATAAAGACAAGGTATTTGATGTTTTCAATAATCAACTGCATAGTTTTTTGAAGATAAACATTTATTTTTAAATTCATGCATGCAACACGTTCCAAAAAGTTGGAACGGGGCAATTTAGGACCAATAGCGATGCATGAAGTTGAAATAAGAAAGTGATGTGAAACAGGTGAGGCAATCGTCTAATCATAGCATATAAGGAGCCTCCAAAAAAGCCTAGTCCTTCAACAGCAAGGATGGGTCGAGGCTCGAGAATCTGCCAGTAGATGCGTCCGCGAATAATCCAACACTTTGAGAAGAACATTCCCCAAGGACAAATCAGCAGGATTTTTGGCATTTCACCTTCTACAGTGCACAATATCATTAAAAGATTCAAGGAATCCGTTCAAATCTCGGTGTGTAATGGGCACGGCCGAAAACCACTTCTGAACGCGCATTTTTGGAGTGTGTTGCAGTCATCAGATTGGAAATGAGAGTATATTTTCAAAAATAAATTCAATTCACAAAATAAAACATCAAATAATGTGTTAATAATGTGTTTCAATATAGTACAGGGTGAAATGAATTTTCAAATGACATGTTTTGTGTTTGTTTGTTTTACATTTTCCATACTGTCCCAACTTCTTCGGAATTGGGGTTGTAAGAAGGGAGTGTGACAGTCAAATTCTCCAGAAGAACCGTGGCTGGTTCTGCATGATGCTCAATAAAACCTACAGCTCATTACCTTAGAAAACTGCACAATTTTTTTAAGCAAAAGGGTCATCATACCAAATATTGACTTTGTTTCATTTATTACTGTTTATTGCACTTTATAGTTTTTTATATATCTATATATATAAAATATAGACACATTAAATTTGATTATTTTTGAAGGCATCTTTGCCCTACAGCATTTCTTTGTATGTGCCTAAGACTTTTGCACAGTACTGTATGAATGTGTTGATCAGCTTCCCACATACTTTTGGCCATATAGTGTATAAGCTGATGTTTCAGTGATTTGCTCACCTTTCTGTTTATGATCGTGGGGCAATCTGCTCACTGCCTCCTTAAGCTCCTTAGAGTTATTATTGCACCTACAGTGGTCAAAAATGAGAACTGCAACAAGCACTAACTGCAACAGAGGCTTGTTGAGGCAGAAATCATGCCCTATGCTCACTCTATGAACATTTGACTGCAGGAGGAGCAGCAGACAGGACCGATAATGAAAGGGTTGCCAAATGGAGCTAGTTTAAAAATACTCTGTGAATGCCAAAAACCTTTTTTAGAGCAAATAATGAGAATGGTTATGAGCCACTGCTGGGTGTAACATTAGTGTGTGTGAAGATATCTGTACTCTTCAAAATCATAGCTCTTACATAAGCCTTCTTGAAAATGCCCTGAAACACTTCTTAAAATCTCTGTATGTGTCTTGGCTGGCTGAAGATCCTGTACTTGGTGGTCTTACAAAAAAAGGAAACTGAAGTGCCAATTAGGATGGAGTGTTGGATGGAGACATCCTTTTTACACACCTGCATAAAAAGTGCAGCAGAACATGAGGAATCACACTCTGGTACGAAGGCAACTGCTATCACACTCTGGAAATGTTTCGTTGTTAGGTTAAAAATAAACAGCGCAAGAAACAGCTCTCTAAATACCTGCATGTCAGCAGTGTTGTAAAATAAAGTAACAGAGCACACATTTTTAGTTTGGCCATTTTGTAAGCCAATGGTTTGCGTTCACTCCAACATCCAGTTCCTAAATAAATCTATGAAGCTATAGAGAGACAATTATAGAAATCTAGCAGAATGAAAGGCCCAGTCTAGTGAGAATACTGCAATGTAGAACAGGTTTATATAGCAGTTCAGACAAAAAAACAAACAAAAAAATCTAATTCACACAATTATTGATCAGTCAACACATTCACTGTACAAATCTGCTTTTTTGGTTTTGCACTTGAGGTACAAGGCTAATGTTTACAAGTAAATGTCTTTTCAACCTAAAATTGTTAAAAGAAAAAAAAAAGATTATAAGAATATCTAAAAGGTCAAAGCAGATGTTTATACATTTCTATTTCTATATTATTTTATCATTTGAATTAATAAATATGTCCACTGGTATATTCATCCATTCATTTGGCCACCCATCCATCCACCCCTCGAGTCATCCATTTTTCCACTGATATATCCATCCATCCATCCATCCATCCCTCGAGTCATCCATTTTTCCACTGATATATCCATCCATCCATCCATCCATCCATCCAGTCAGTCCAGTCCAGTCATTCAATTGAATTAAATTTTATATGTATAGCGCTTTTAACAATGGACATTGTCTCAAAGCAGCTTTACAGAAACATATAAACACAGGATACAGATTTTAAGTGTGTGAATTTATCCCTAATGAGCAAGCCGGTGGCGATGGTGGCAAGGAAAAACTCCCCAAGATGATATGAGGAAGAAACCTTGAGAGGAACCAGACTCAGAAGGGAACCCGTCCTCATCTGGGTAACAACGGATGGTGTGAAAGTAAAGGAAAGTTCATTATGGTTTTAATATGAAGTCTGTTTTGTTGAACTGATCCATCCATCTTTCCACTGATATATCCATCCATTTGACTTTCCATCCACTCATCCATCAATATATCCATCCCTCCATCCATCCATCCATCCATCCATCTGTTCATTTACCAGAACAAGAATGTAAGGATATCATGTGCACAGACTCACTGAAACTGGACAACTAAAGACTGGAAAAAGACCAGGTGATTCCCCCCCAATCTTCAACTGTCCAGTTTCAGTGAGTCTGTACCCATGATGACCACAGAGTCTTGTTCTCGGCTGACAGGAGTGGAACCCAATGTGGTCTTCTGCTGTTGTAGCCCATACACCTCAAGGTTCAATGTTCTGTGCATACGGAGATGCTTTTCTGCTCACCATGGTTGTAAAGAGTGATTTTGAGTTACTATATCCTTCCTGGCAGCTCGAACTAATCTGTCCATTTTCCTCTGACCTCACTTATCAACAAGGCGTTTCCACCCACAGAACTGTCGCTCACTCAGTGTTTTTGTTTTTTTGCACAATTCTGTGTAAACTCTAGACTCTGTTGTGTGTGAAAATCCCAGGAGATCAACAGTTTCTCACATAATCAAATATCAGAATGGGGGAAAATGTGATCTCTGTGACTTTAACAGTGGGATGGTTGCTGGTGCCAGATGGGCTGGTTTGAGTAACTGAAGCTCTTTAGCTATATCTGCATGATTTTATGCATTGCACTGCTGCCACATGATCGGCTGATAACTGCATGAATGTGCAGGTGAACAGGTTTTCCTAATAAAGTTGACCATGAGTGTATATATCCATCTATTCATCCATCCAAATGTCCATTGATATATCCACTCATTCCTCCATCTATCAAACTGTCCACTGATGATCCAGCCATCCATCATCTGTCCAGTGATATAGCCATCAATTCCTCTGTCATCCATCCATCCTTCTGTCCATACCTGTCCATCCATGCATCCATGCATCCATCCTTCTGTATATTCTCATCCATCCATCCATCCATCCATCTGTCCATACTTGTCCATCCATGCATCCATCCTTCTGTATATTCTTATCCATCCATCCATCCATCTGTCTATCCATGTCCATGCATGCATCCATCCATCTATCCTTCTGTCCATTCCTGTCCATCCATGCATCCATCATCTTTCTGTCCATTTTTATCCATCCATCCCAGATTCTCATCCTATGAGCCCATGTTCATGTATTGCTGCCTCTTTACTTTTCCATGAGAGAACTGCACTCCATCCCGTAAAACTGAAAATACTGAGTCAGTAACGAGCACAAGTTTTTCAATGTGGACCTTTCCACCATCCACAAACATGCAGTTTGTTGCAACAAGAATCTCTACACACACAAGACATTTAGACCAGCTTTAAGACACAGCAGAGCATCGCTGGCATAATATGAAAAGCAAATTATGTCAAATTCCAGACTATGTTTTCCTGTCAGTTGTCGATGAACAATAAACAGCTGGAGGTTTTATGGGATCATGTAATCATGGCACAGAGAAAGTAAACAGATGTGACACAAGCAACCCAAATGTAGCTTCAGTGCTGTAAAGACATCACATTTGACATATATAATATACAATGTCCTATGACAAATACACTGCAGTTATTCAGCTGAAAGAACAGTTCATTATGGAAGATCTACTCCTACTGCTGTGTTACACAAGCTAATACACACACACACACACACACACACACACACACACACACACACACGCACGCACGCACGCACGCACACACGCACACACGCACACACGCACACACACACACGCGCACACACACACACACACAAAAGATGAGGATAAGGATCTGGTCAATGAGACGCCCACAGTGTGAACATGCAAATGCATACAAGTCTGGTCAATGATACACACACGAGCAAATGCGTGCACGCACGCACACACACACACACTTGCTCCATCACTAGGCAAGGAATGCTGTTGTCCTATATGTTTACATATGAAACTAGTAAAATAAAAATAAATGTATCCTCTCAATATATACCCACCACACACGCACACACGCACGCACAGGACTCGATATCAGCGAGACAGTGTAATACATGTAATTGATGTAATTAACCATTAATGAATGTAATTGTGTGTGAGTGTGTGTACCCATGAGATAATATATATAATAAGTATTCACCCGTCAGAGTGAACTGTGTGTGTTTTGCCTCATTGTCCTGTTTGATTTTAATGAAACAACTGAGAGCCAAGACTAGAATCATGTAATATTTTAATAAAATTAATCATTTTATAACAAACTTTTGGCCACAAAAAAGGCACATTTCAAAATGTGATTTTCTTTTCATCGTGTACAAAATCTTTCTTGATATTAAAATGCAACACATAAAATGTGTAAATCGTCTGTGCGAACTATATGTCTAATACTATTCAGCACCAAATGCAGCAAAGATGATAACAGTTACTACATTACTACTGGATGAGTCTCCAGCTATACAAAGTTGTACTAATACTAAAATAAGCTATGTAAATGCATAGCCTGATAGCACACCAGATTATTCGTAGCATGCATAAAGAAAGCAGGTGCCAGTTTATCACCCCAGCATGGTCGAAGCAGCCCACAGAGAACCAGCTGCATAACTTGCTCATTAAACCCAACTGTGCCCTTTCAAAAGGCCTGGCTGCCATTTTGGATGTGCTGTGAATGGGCCGATTCTGGACACACAAAGCTGGCAGGCGCCAGAGACTCTTAGAGCCCACCGTGGTGCTCGATGCCAGTGGCAGTTCCAGAGGCACAGTGCGCCAGTCAGCCTGCTGGGGCAAGAGGAGGGCGGCAACACTGAACTGTGTGATTGAGAACGGTTCAATTGAAACGCACGACTGTGTGTCTTTCAAAAGCACAAACAAACACACAGCACTCCGTTTTAGAAAAGCCCACACAGACCAGTGAATCATAGCTGTCTGAAAAAAAGAAGGGGGAAGCGGGAGTTCATTCTGCATAGACAAACAATGCTTTGTCTTTAAAAATACAGCTTTATGCGAAGCCTGAGGTCAAATCATCTATTGTGGCCACGTGCTTTAATGGCTCTTCAACATGAACCAGTCTTGAGATTATATGAGGTCACACACTGCAAAAATTATATCTCAGCAAGTGAAAAAAAATCTAAGAAAAGTTAGCTAAGATTTCTCATTATGATATTATTATATACCAAATCTAAAACTGTTAAACCTATTACTGATTTCAAGGTCTTAATCTGTTGGCAGATAATTTCACGGCTTTCTAGAAATAAACACTTAAAATGATCAGCCAGCAGAATAAGCCTTCTAAAAGTAGGCTTAATAATCTTACAGCTTATAAACTATCTATTAAAGAAATATTATCTGAATTTGCTGATATTCCAGATATTTTTACTTGCTAAGCTATGGTCTTTTTTGGTTTTTTTTTTTTTTTTTTTTTGCAGTGCACCACAATAATAGTAGTGCCTCTATATTTTATACCATGTGGTTTAGGTTTGAACTATTCTGTCAAGATGACCATTAGATATGTAATTTGGTAGCCTGAATAAACCTGAGCAAATTTTTACATCTATCCATCCATTTTCTGCACCGTTTATCCTACAGAGGCTAGTGAGGGATCCTGGAGCCTATCCCAGGGAACTCGGGGCACAAGGTAGGGGATACCCTGGATGGGGTGGCAACCCATCGCAGGGTGCAACTGCACGCACATTTACACACGCATTCACACATTATGGACAATTTGGAAATGCCAATCAGACTACTACAGCACATGTCATTGTACTGGGGGAGGAAACTAGAGTACCCGGAGGAAACCCCTGAAGCACAGGGAGAACAAGCACACAGGGCAGAGGCGGGATTCGAAGCCTCAACCCTGTAGGTGCAAGGCACTAAGCAAGAACAGGAATCTGAGGCTACAGTGGGCACACAATCACCGAAACTGCACAACTGAAGACTGGAAATATATCCGGTGACATTTAGTAGAGGTGTTGAAATGTGTTACAGGTGGGTAAAAAACCATGTTGTCTTTGTCGGCTGTTTGCCTGAATTCACCTGCAGTGACATCCGAGAGAATAATAATGCAATTGGCCACCTACCTTATAACAGCTCACCTATGTGTTCTCACCATCCCACACTTGATGGTTTCTTCAGTAATCACAAGCTTGGGGAGTTCTCATTCTGATTAATGAGCACACCGCTAACAGAGAAAACACATCATCCCCCAGAGGAGGACATATCTACTGCGACAGGACTTGGCCAGCCCACACAAGATTGACTCTATAATAAGCATGGATTGCCACTTATTCTCCAATTACACACAAAAAAAAGATAAGGGCACCGATTTTGTGGCCAAATCTCCAGAAGTGATTTGGGACAAAGCAAGGAAGCAGGGTGCTACACTGAGCAAACTCGCCACTAATCAAAACCTCCCAGACAATGAGGTTTTCTTAATGAGCCTATTCATTAGATCTTCAATCATTCTGAGTCTTGCTGTCCTAGCATAGGGCTAAACTAAAATGATCAGTACAACGTCTTCTGGGGGAGGAATAAGTCTGATCAGCTATCATCACTGTTGCTTATACTAGAAGACGTATGAGAGACGATTTGTCTTTTTAAACGTCTTCCTCTGGTTAGAGATTTATGCAAATTGGCTCCAGTTGGCTGATGTGAAAAATGACAAGAGGATACATTAATTTTCCTTGGGGGATTACCTGTTTTTGCTACTCTTTTTCTCTTCTTGTTCTCCTTATCTGTGCCATTTTGTTGCTCTCCTAACATGGAGTTTCTTTATTCTCTGGGGGCATAACTATTAGCCCCAGAGAATCATATTAACCACCTAAAGCTAACAATGCATGTGTGTGTGTTTGTGTCCGCAGTCGGGCTTCATGTGAATTATTATTAGTTACTATGGAAGCATAAAAATATGGCAAAATGAGACATTGCATTACTTTCGTAATATGTGTTTTTTAACATCTAGGCAATTCTTTTCATTTTACCCCAGGTGCAACTTGCCACTCGTCTGTGGAATGTAATATTAATTTCTGTACTTTCCTGCACTATACAGTGAAATTACCTGGACCGACCATCATATTAATATAAACTTGCATTACCACTATATATGATTTTATATACAGTGTCTCACAAAAGTGACTACACCCCTCACATTTTTGTAAATATTTGATTATATCTTTTCACGTGACAACACTGAAGAAATGACACTTTGCTACAATGTAAAGTAGTGAGTGTAAATCTTGTGTAACAGTGTAAATTTGCTGTCCCCTCAAAATAACTCAACACACAGCCATTAATGTCTAAACCGCTGGCAACAAAAGTGAGTACACCCCTAAATGAAAATGTCCAAATTGGGCCCAAAGTGTCAATATTTTGTGTGGCCACCATTATTTTCCAGCACTGTCTTAACCTTCTTGGGCATGGAGTTCACCAGAGCTTCACAGGTTGCCACTGGAGTCCTGTTCCACTCCTCCATGACGATCTCACGGAGCTGGTGGATGTTAGAGACCTTGTGCTCCTCCACCTTCCGTTTGAGGATGCCCCACAGATGCTCAATAGGGTATATTATATATATATATATATATATATAGTATCGGTTTGTTAATCCAGTGATACTTGCACTTGCATACAGAAATTTCACAAATCTGCAAAATGTAGCTCACATGATATTTATATGATGGGCCTAAACAGCACAATGCAACATACACATTAGAGGAAATAAAAATCATGTGGGGCAAATGGCAGAAACAGAATTCACATGGCTCAACAATACGCTTTATATATGCAAAAGCTGTCACACAGATTAACATGGGAGTGTATTGGAGGCAGCAGTGCTTACCATATCTGGTGTTTCCAATGAGCCTGTTCTCTGCTGACCAGAAAAAAAAAGGAGATAGAAAGTGACACACCTCACATGCACATTATTCGCTTTGGGCTCCTAAGATTCAATTTGACCAAACGATTAAAAATGCTGCCACTGGAATATAAATAAATAAATAAATAAATAAATAAATAAAGTCTCCCGGTGGTTTTAACAGTGAAGAATATAAATTATAAAACATGAAATTAGCCTTTAATTAAGAGTTAAATGCAGTTCATGTAAAAACAAGAACGCTGATAAAATGCACAGGGTTTGTTTTTAATGAATACACAGGTGTGTAGTGATTTCTACAGTGAAATTCTGTACATAATACAGTATGACATGCATTTTACATTAAATTTACATGTAAATCGAACAGCCTTATAATTGTGATATATGACGCTATACTGTTAAAAAGAAACAATTACCAACCATTATTTTTTTTACAGTATGTTTCCAGTAACTGCTACCTGATTTTATTTATAAAATTGAGATTTTTTACAGTTTTCTTTAAAACCATTTCTGCTGTATTATTTCCGGTACATTTCTGGCACCCACAGCTGCCAGGTTTTTGTGTGGTTTTTTTTTGTTTTTTTTTACAGTGGTAATTTTTATATATTTTTTTTATTTCAGATCTTGCTCTAAAAAGCTCATCTCATTGCATTGTGCTGTTCAAAGGTTTATTTTCCTGCTGGAAACCCAGTGTACAGAAAGCTGAACATGGAAGTGCGAACAGCCGATTCAGACACGAGTCTGAAGCTTGTGGCCAGCCAAGTGTATAAAATATCAGACATTACAAGAGCCAGTGGTGGATGTCTAAGATGAAGCCTAGACATCAAAACAACATCTACACATCAGTAGCCTGAGACACGAGTCTGGTACTTGCTGACTCATCATATAATATAAATCACCTTCTCCTGTTAGTCATCGTGTCCTGTTTTCTGCTTCCTGTTACATATTCTCTAGTTCATTCCTCTAAATGATCTGAACCATATCCACATAAAATCAAATTGAAAGGGAATCACAAAGGAGTTACACAAAGCATCTGGCATGCCTCATGAGAGGGTCATTAATAGTAGTGGTCACAGTGAAGAGCCTTGTGCATCTCTCTCTCTCTCTCTCTCTTTTCTCTCCCTCTCTCTCTCTCGCATGGTCCTGACTTAATGTTCTTTTCTTGACTGGCCTTTTTATTTGTGACTGCCCAAGAGGCTTCTGCGCTGTGCTATGTGATGGTTTTAATACCTGTAGCAGCGTCCTAGCTATTACCTTGTATCGATTGGACTCACATAAGCCACAGGCCTTGGACGCTCTGTTCCTGTTCTTTATTCCTTCACAAATACTTGGTCAAGATGGCAGCCCTATTATCCTTCCACTGCCATTACATTTCTATTGATCTGACAGTCTTTGCTTGTAGCTGGATTCACCCCAATTATTCTTCTATTGGCGTATTTCATCTAGAAAGGCTTTCCTCCATCCTGCCGGTGGACTTTTCCAGTTCCAGCAATGCAGGTCCGTTCATTATTTCTGTAATCACTAACATGTGGAGCCTGGTACAATTTGTCCTTCAAAGCATGCCAAACTTGTTATGACGTGAGCTTGTTGTCTACAGTAAGACTACTCATCAAGACGTGTTTAGTGGACAGGAACCTAACAATGCAGTTGTGAATCTCCAACCTTGAGAGCTTCTCTGCAGCAGCTGTCATGCCTAGATGACTCTAGTCCTATGATGAGCCACACAAGTAGCCCAGGGGTCATCTGTGAAAACTGTTTATGTAACAATTCTGCCATTGCAGCTCAGCTAGGGATTTTGTGCAGCCATCTTTGGTGCCTGAGTGTGAGAGAGGTGACAGTTTAACCTTCGCTGACCTACATGGCTGTGCACACTGATGAAAATCAAAATAGGGGGAGGACACAATATGTAAATAGTAAGTGATAAGGTAAGCTTTGATCTCAAAGAGACTCACGGAATAGTAGACTAAACTTGCCACATGTATGTATAATTACACAGCTCATGTATTACTGATTAAAGGTGGCATTGTTTAGTGGGAATGGATGATAACATGACGCAGACTCTTACTGGTCAACTTGTTTTTTGCCTAAAAAATTTTTTAAGCATGAGAAGACAATATATATAGTATCTGTTTTATATATAAGGAATATTGATGACAGACCATTGAATTATTAGAAAATAACACACCCTTAGGTGGTAATGCGGCCATGACGCGAACTGGAGTGTGCATTATTTTCTAATAATTCAATGTACTGGAGTCAATTATTCCGCTTATACCACAGTTACCACATATCAAGACATTGTTGAGGTGTTTTACTTCAAGACATTTGTTAGGTTTCTGTCCTTAAAACGCTCTGGTGTGTGGAACTTTATTACGCATCCCAGCTCAAGCCTCCGTTGTGAATTCCAAAACGTCATTTTAGAGCTAGGAACAAGGGCTTGAGACACTGATATGCAGTTATTGGAGAAAGAGAGAAAGAGAGAGAGAGAGAGAGAGAGTTCACAGTTTTTTTTATTCCATGCTAATAATATAACAATAGAACAAATGAATGAATTTATAAATAAATAAATACATAAATAAATAAGCGTACTTGTTCAAAGGGTTTATCTTTTTTTATGAATATTTTTATTGTTGCTACATATGGGTGCCATGTGGTATGACCTCAAGAACAGTGAAAAGTAAATTATATCTGCAAATTTATACATCTGTATTTCAGATTTTGTAGTTATAGAGATTTTTATAGATTTTGTGTGCTTTGGTGGAATGGTCATGTTTTATTTCAGTGGACAATTTTGTACCTGTTAAAAGTGCTACCAGATAGACTAACTCATCCTCTTAAAAACATCCATCATTAAATGAAAAAAGGTACTAAACTGCACCCCTGAGGATTACCCCATTAAAAGACGAGTAACGGCATCTTTTCTTCTCAGAGTGTATACAGGCACCTCAAATTAGATCATCAACTCCTACAATTTCTCAGAATAGCTGACTGCCATAAATGCCACAACACAAAAATAATGCATCTGTTATAGACTCTTCAGAGCCTTTCATCCCCAAGCTATTTCTCTCCAAATAAAGAGGTGCCTCCTCCATCTTCCCCCTCTCTTTCCCACTCCCACTCTCTCTCTCTTTCTCTCTCACCACCTTCCCTCAGTTCGAAAATGAACTATAAAAATAAAATCCTTTAAAATCCTGGAAGCAACCTCCTCCACTCCTGTAATTTACTCATCCGCTCATCTAAAAATTCTCTTCATGTTCACTCTTCTTCCTCCCACCCCTTTCGCAAAAACCTATATACAGAGTTTCTGCTGTAAAACTCTTAATCGATTATGACTGCACGTACTCTGTGGACCGTTTCATTGCATCTTGATTCTTTATTGATTTCTCCATTTCTTCATTAAAACTGCTCTTCTTTCACTTGTAGCGCTATATGTTAAGCCCCATTGTGATCAATAATCACTTATAATTACGCTACAGCAAAAGTTTGCGTTGAATGAATTACTCACTTCAGAAAACACAGACAGCTTGTTTATTGCTAGAAAAGGGTCCATGTACAGCTCTGTAGAAGCTCTCGCTGTGTGTTTTTTACTTTCTGTTTCAGATGCAAAGCAGGTCCATGCAAATCAAAACCAACTCCAAGTTGCACAGCAAAATTAAAAACCCATTCCTTTTTCTCAAATATTCCCCTATTCGAGGCAGCACATAGGTAGCTATGCACACTGAAATGATAGAGGATCATTTATTATTAAGCATCCCACTTCTATACATGTACAGATATTATGGAGAGGAGAATATTTGCTTCCTCTACTACAGTAATTGAACAGGAGAGACTGGAGAGATGCAAAAACACCCAACCTCCTTATCATCTGGCACGCATCAATCATTACCAGTTTGGTCTCACGGATTACGAGAGCAGAGCTGAGTGAAGTTTAAAGCAGCGTGTAGAAGAAAAGCAACCTATTTTTGTGCCTCCAGCTATGACACTTTGCATGCCATGGGAAAAAAGTGACTAGCAGCCACTTTATGCTCATATGTAAACAAGCCTTTCTACCCAAATTCCATGAGAAAAATCTCAAACCTGATGTTAGCTCAACATTAAAGGCTTCCATCTATATGTCGTTGCAAAGGCATGCAGGATCATTTGAATATTCAAAACCATATCGCTTTGCACCAACTGCTGTTGCTACTGCATGTATTGTTTGCAGATGTTGAGTCTCATAACAAAGTGAAGTGGGTTAAAATGAACAATAAGAAGCAGGTCCTGCTGATGCTGGAACATGACTGCAGTTACAGCTATTGAGCTGAAGAAAAGTTGTGCGTCTAGTCACCATCTGTTCAGCTTTGTATACAAAGGAATCTCGCACCAACCCTGGAAGTGTAAGTGGACACCATGTTCACCTCTGGGTAAAAATCCCACACAGAGTCAAAATATCCACAAAGTCCTGACCACAAAACAAAGGGGACTCGACTAGCTGACCATAACATTTGAGCACAGCTTCAATGACATTGACAAACAGTGGAACTCAACTATCCAAAAACTAGCTGACTGCAAATCAAGGGGACTCAACTAGCTGACTGCAAATCAAGGGAACTCAACTAGCTGACAGCAAATCAAGGGGACTTAACTAGCTGACAGCAAATCAAGGGGACTCAACTAGCTGACTGCAAATCAAGGGGACTCAACTAGTTGACTACAAATCAAGGGGACTCAACTAGCTGACTGCAAATCAAGGGGACTCAACTAGCTGACAGCAAATCAAGGGGACTCAACTAGCTGACAGCAAATCAAGGGGACTCAACTAGCTGACAGCAAATCAAGGGGACTCAACTAGCTGACTAGATGAAATGGAAAAAAAAGAAGATTGAAGTACTACCTAGTCAAATATAAAACACTGCAACTTAACTACTGTAGCTGACTGCAAAACAAATAATTCAATCATCCGAGTGAAAAACAAGTTGATTTATCTTAGGTTCAGAAGATGTTAATGAAAGAAGACATTTCCATATACCTACCCAAACATGTTTTATGTGGTTGTTATTTTTATGGATTTTGTTATGCTGATTTATTTATTTTTTAATCTGTAATCACTCATCATGACTAAATTGCAGCAATTTAGCTGCAGAATTCACTTACTTCATACATGCTGTTAGAAAAAGAGGTGATTTCAAGCTATGCAGAAGATCTTTAGATGCAAAACAATCCCATGGTGTCCAAAAGGGCATGCCGGTTTGTTCTCCTGACGAATCTGGTAGAGAGAACATATTTCCGCCTTCGGCTGAGCCGTGCCTTATTACCACGGACCTCGATTTGCATTGCTAAAAAATTTCTGGTGGCAGTCAGTTGATAAAGCCTGTGAGCTTCCCTCTCTCCTTATTTTTATGCACAACCTCCTGCTACATAGTACAGGATTTCAGCAGAAACATTTCATTACTAAGGCTAGATATGGCAGTAGTGGGCATTGGAACAGTGTACGTTCTGTTGCAAAAGACAGTCACTTTAGCAGGATCAGGTCACTTTAGCAGGATCAGGATTGGTGTGGGGGTGTCGGGTAAACAGAGTGACTGAATGAGTCGACTAGCTCTCTGCGTGACTGCAGAAAGAGCCTGCAGGCACCTTGGCTTTTAATAAGTCACATCGAGATGCAGGGTTTTAGAACACTCAATTAACTTCTACTGATGTCTGTAAAAGAGAGAGCGAACACGAACGAGGATAAAAACGCAAACGAGCAGGGCTGAGAATGAATGAGCACTGAATGTCCATTACAGGCTTGAGTGAGTGAATGAGAGCAGGAGTAACTATGAGGGAAACATGAAACGTAACAGTAACATAACATAAGTGTTTTCTGCCTGAAAATATAATGGATGTGAAACAAAAACTCATAGTAACAATAAAAGGGATATATGTAACAAGGGACACCAGAATTTAATAAAGAAGATCATATAGATTTTAAACTAGGTATATTGTTTTTGACCTTTTAAGATTCCAGCTTACTACTTACTAGTTCTACATCTTAAAAAGTCCATCAATTTTGCAATTGCAGAAATCAAGGAAACTCCACAATATTCGCAGGGGCTTGCAATTTTTCAAAATTACCACAAATGTCCTGCAGATTTGGGCCAAGACATCATCACAACTTGCATTCAACCAAAGCCACCTTAGATTCACGTGCGTTGAACATGAGTACAGCAAAAAGGCCTCATTTACCAACAAACATCAGTGCGAAAGACCATGCAAACCAATTTTGTGAAATTGCAATTTCGCCAATTTAAAAGCACAGAAAAAAGGTGTAGCAAAATTTTTGGCCACAACAATCACAAAAAAACATTAAAATCCTGTAAGAACTGCTTAAAGCATATTATTAAGTACATACAGCAAAGCTAATAGGAATCAAATATAGGAACACCTGTACACCTGCTCATTCATGCAATTATCCAATAAGCCAATCATTTGGCAGCAACGCGATGCATAAAATCAATATCAAGCGCTTCAGTTAATGTTCACTTTAAAAAATCAGAATAGGGGAAAAATGTGATCTCAGTGAGTTTGACCGTTGCATGGTTGTTGGTGCTAGATGGGCTGGTTTGAGTATTTTAGAAAATGTTGATATGGGATTTTCACACACAAATCTCTATAGAGAATGATGCGAAAGACAAAAAAAAACATCCAGTGAGTGGCAGTTCTGTGCATGGAATGGCCACACTGTTTCAAGCTGACAGGAAGGCTATGGTAACCACTATTTAACCACTCTTTACAAGCATGGTGAGCCGAAAAGCATCTCAAATTACACAGCATGCCAAACTTTGAGGCAGATGGGCTACAACAGCAGAAGACCACATTGGGTCCCATTGGGGCGCAGGAATCTGAGGCTACACTGGGTGCAGGTTCTCCCATACTTGAAACATTGAAGACTGGAAAAGACCAGGTGATATTTTTTCAATCTTCATCTGTACAGATTTGGAATAGAAGTGCACAACCCTAATATTCCCAGTATATTAGAGTATTTATAGTTTCTGGTCAGGCAGAATACCCTGGTATTTGAGAGCTCCTAACATTGTTGGTGGAATGAACTTCCAACCTCAATCCAGACCGCAGAATCTGTCACTATTTTCAAAAAACAACTAAACACCACCTCTTCCATGAGCACTTAACTAACCCCTAAAATGCCAACCCCCACCAAAAAAAAATAAATAAATAAATAAATAAAACTTACTCTTACACCTTGATTCTGTGCACTTTGCTTTTCTAGAACTCAATTACAAATTGTGTATAGTAGCACTACTGGTATTGTTCTCCGCTTGATATATCACTCTGCTTGTATTTCCTCATTTGTAAGTCGTTTTGGATAAAAGCGTCTGCTAAATGAATAAATGTAAATGTAAAATGTTGCAATACTCTGGGACACTTATAGCATTCTCCAATAACTTTCAGTTGTCCAATGCAAACATAATCAAAACCTTAGGTCACGTATCCTTCAGTCTTGCATTCTATTTGGGCTAAAAGTTTGTGTATTTTTACTAAAAGTGATGCAATACTAAAAAGATTGATTTCTTTTCTTACACGAATCGTTATGTGCTTGGCTTACTTCATCTAATGAACATTAAAAACACTTTTTTTTAAAAAAACACTCATTTTGGTTTTTGCAAATATGAAACTGAAAGGTGATTCTTACCCATCTCTTATTGTCACCCAGAGTACGAGTAACATCAAAAACATCTCTAAGGAGTATTTGTGCATCTGTGACTGTAAATATTGCCTACACTGCTAGTAGTCAAGATGAAGGAGGTTTTGTACCTTCAAATCAATTTGTCTTTTGTATTGCATCAGCTTTAAAAGAATTTGATTGGGTTATCAGTTTATCATTTTATGTAGTGCTCAGAATATGTAGGTTAAAAGTGAAATAAATAGCCTAGTATCTATTACAGGGATGTGTTTCTGCCTCGCTCCTGATCACATCATTGACCTCATTGCTCATTGTGATATCAGGCACAGTCAGAACAGTTGTTTTCTCTAAATGCACACATGCACCTACATCCATTTACATGTTCAGCACTTCTCCTTGTCCATTTGGGGGAAAAACAGCAGGATTCGTCCACTCCAGCTTGAGATGCTAAAAAACCATTTAGTTTGAAGTGACATAGAAGCGCAAACTATATCGTGTGATAGATACAACATTTCAGCACACAGAGGTAGTTATCTCGGTTACATTACTGACACCCGAGACTCCTTCCAAAAATACTAAATAAAAAAAAACCTTACCATATCTACAGCCACATGTTTTTTTAATCCGTTTATGTATCCGTCATACCAAATCCCTGTGTAAGGTGTTACCATAGAAATGATAATGTATTAGAATGAGCATATTAATATAAGCTTGCGATTTGCCTTGCAGACAGAATTTCTGTCCGAGCTGAGCTGTTATAGAAATTTATCACTTTCTGCACTGTGGCATAATGCTGCATTCATGGTGCCTTGTAGGTGGTAATTTGCAAGTTGTAATAACGTCATCTCTCATCACGGGGCATTCGAAGTGGGGGGAAAAACATGGTCACCACCACGAAAGTATCATTTGTTTGTTCTGTCAATGCACGTGAAGTTTATAAAAAGCTACTTTAAGTGCACCTTTACAGTTACAGGCCTGAGTGGTTACTGGTTCTGTTCTACTGTAGTGAACAATGGCAACACTATTCCCTAACGACAGTGGCCTCTTTCAGCAGGATAATGCGCACTGCCACACTGAAGAAATTGTTCAGGAATGGTTTGAGGAACATGACAAAGAGTTCAAGGTGTTGACTCGGCCTTCAGATTCCCCAGAGTTTTACCCGATCGGGCATTTGTGGGATGTGCTGGACAAACAAGTCCGATACATGAAGGCCCCACCTCGCAACTTACAGGACTTAAAGGATCTGTCTTGGTGCCAGATACCACAGCACACCTTCAGATATCTTGTGGAGTCCATGCCTCGATGGTGACACAAGAGGGACTTACACAATATTATGCAAGTGGTTTTAATGTTATGGCTAGTCTTTGTATTTTTGGTCTAGAAAAGTACCTTCTCTGAAAGAAGGAACTGAAAGTTTTTAACTATGGTCCACATAAAAAACTTCCATCCAGCACCATAAAGGGTTGATGGTCTTTGTCCTGTTCTTTTGAGGGACCCCTTAAATAGTTTTATGTACAACCTAGTAACAGAAGAGTTCCCGTTCTGAACAGGTTACAAGTACTTATAAATCTGGAAATGTCCACCATGAATGGGTGAATGAGAAACAGTGTAAAGCGCTTTGTAGAACAGCTGAGGTTAAAAAAAGGTGCTATATAAGTGCAGACCATTTACCATTTTACCATTACCATCCAAACAGCATTTAAGGAGTTCAAGTGTGTACATAAATCAACCCTGGCTCCTTTAGTGGAAAGGGCTATAGGTTCCTGAAAAAACAAGAACACACACTACTACTTAAAAATTGACCTTGACATTGACAAACTTGATAACGACCAAAAAAACCAACAAGTTGAACATCAAAACAGTAGGTACCTTTTCAATATTAATGAATGAATATGCTATTTATGGAATTACTATGTAAAAGTGTAAAACACAAAATCACAATGTGATCTATTAATCCTGGGTATGATTTTCGGAGCATAAATGAATACAACCAGAAAGCGTGTATTAAATTTGCAGAAGCCTGCTTTGTCTAGTTGACGACAAAATTATATGTCGTAATTATGAGAACGTTTATCTAAATTATGCCTTAGAGCAATATAATTCATTTGCACACACATTAGCACACAACATTTCAGCGTCGTTTCCCCAAACTACCCCCCTCCCCCATTTTGCATGTGACGTCATTCACACAAAACATGCCCACTAACTCAATGTACACCAATGCATATGCAAATTAGCACTTGTTATTTGGGATCTTAATACATCAGAGCCTGTGTGTTTAGTCAGCTTGTAATATTCCAGCATATACTGTAAAGATGCATATTAATAGCTTAACTGTGTGCAGTGATTCAAACATCAGGGCAGATGATTCACCCAGAGACTTCAACAAGTTAGAGGTATTTCAATATGTGAACAGGTTCACAGCCAGTAAAGCTTTCAAAGCCACTGCCAGTGAACTCATCTCTCAACTACACTGGCAGCGACACACACACACACACGGAGTGACCACAGAGTTCCTGCAGCACACAAGCAGCTTTGTGGAGCCTCTGGTGTATCAGTAAAGAACAAAGCACCCTGTGTGTGAAGCATCCCAACAGCTGGGACACACAGAAAACTTCAGACACGCTTAACCACCACGGGACATTTTCATTGTTTCTGAATCACCGTTTCTTTCTTTTCCTTCTCTGTCCCGGCTTTTCCTGTATCTGTATTTCCTTTCATCAACGCTTCTTTCTTAATACAGTCACTGTTTCAGTCGTGGGGATGTTTAATCAGAAAAACAAGGGAAAGGTTGATAAACCATCAAACAGCCTCCACAAGAAAGTCACTGAGCGTGAATTTGTAGGCTTAGATCAACAGAGAGCCAAGGAATGCAAACTTTGTGCTTCATCAGCAGAAACTGCTGAAGGGAAATCCGACGGACTCTATAAGCTTAAGTCCTGTAAAGCGTATGTTCACATATTCATACACACGCCATGGCTTTATTGATCCTTACGTGTCACGTTTCATGACATTAAAATATCGCATACAAAACCTTACTTGATTGAGATTTCTAAATTATATCTATGTGTATCCCAGTAGGGATGTATGCTTTGTATGTTGTGTGTGCATCCAGCATCTATCTATCTATCTATCTATCTATCTATCTATCCATCTATCTATCTATCGCTCTCTCTGGCTCTCTCTCTCGCATCACTCCAAACTTGTCTTGGGTGTCATGTGATATTCCGAATGCCACATCTAATAACCAAGAAATGCAACAGCTGCAGCAGGGCCAAGGGCATCGATACTAACTGACTACCACAGCTGGCTTTCTTACAATAAAATCTTTTCATGGCATGAGAAATATTTGGAAAAGTTCTCATTTCTTGTGCAAATCACCATCACCACCAGGGTTCTGTGAAGGGATGCACAGATGGATATGAGTATTAGTATTCGAGCTGATGTTGGCTGAAGTATTAGAACAAATTCACATGCACATAAACCCAATTCTGGTGGAAACCATTTGTTGTGGGTTTTATTGGCTGCTTGAATACCAGAATTCTGATTAGTGGGCAAAATTGGGTTTTTATCCCAATTTAACAATCGATTAGCCACTTTAAAAGTCAAATAAAACCTTTTAACCGTTTAAAACATTTCTAGAGAAGTGTGCAGTGTGCCTCAAACAGTAAATGTCAGCCTCTGATCAATTCCATTTATAGCTACTGTATGTGCTGTAGTGAAACAGACATAAATAAGCCTAATCAATTCAGTATGTAAACAGATACCGGCTGTCAATACGACGCCGATGAAATCTTTACATGTAATTTGCTCCCTTTTCACTTTTGGGGTACCCAGAGTTTAAAAACTTGATAGTGATACACATTAATGGGAACATTAATTAACAGAGGTCAGGGTTTCCCCAAAAGTCTCCATACACAAGGGACTATATTTGCCAGCACCATGTCGGTTGTGCCTTTGTCAGTGGATGTTCATGGTCCACTTCTCAGATGGTTCGCAACACTTCGTCTTTTTGAATTTATTAATAAGTTTTTCAACATAGTTGTGTGTGATGTGCTTGCCATGTTTCCTATTAAAGTCCATCACAATCTTTACCACAGCTTCCAGATCTAGTCATGATAATGAATTATCATATATATATACCAAGTATGAAATATTTTGGAAGACATTTCACTAAAAAGTGTTAATTTCCCCCTACGTATGAAGTCTTTTGGGATACCCTGTAGTTTTCAGACCTATATTACATTACGAACAGGTCAACAAAGACTTTTTCTAGGATACTACATATATTTTTAGATCCAGTTCACACATACAGTATATTTTACACAGGCACAGTGGGTAGTGTTGACACCTTTAGAGCTCTAAGATCCCTGGTTCAATCCTGAGCTCGTGTTACTGTCTCCGCTTTATTTCTGTGCATTTTCTAACCAGGTCTGCATGGGTTTCCTTCAGGTTCTCCATTTTCCTCCCAATTTCCTTCCTCTTGTCACACTGTACAAGATGATCCCAGTAAAACTGTATAACAGACAGTGGAAGCAGCAGAGGCAGCACAGGTTTGTAGCTCTTCGACTGGGAAGCATGTAATAGCTTCATGTTGTCCTAATAGTAAATAAACTCGATGAACAGAGTAGTTAATTAGCTACACACCTGGAAGCTGTAATTCATCCACCATCTCTTTTTACATTATAGAGACTTTCTCTGCGGGCATAATTCAACAAACCCCACAAATCCCATATGTTTTGTTTACATTTCACAATTACCACTACTGTATTTGTAGCTGTGCTGTGAGTTTTGTGTAATCCTACACCATCCTCCTACTGGTGGATTTGAGATGCGTGTCGTAGCAGCGCTCACACGCAGAGATTTTAATCAAAGTATTCAAACACTGCCAGAACTTTGTCGTCGGCTGTCGTTGGTCGCAGTGGTTCTAAATCAGCTGTGCGTTATAAGATGACCGATCTCAAATTCTGGCCAAAGATTAGCATTTTTGATGTGTTATGGATGCTCCGCCAATCGGTATCACCCGATAATCACATTCTATGATTCGATTGGTAGTCTCTAAATTTGGCCGATCTCACGAACCGATCACAATTTGATGATGTAAAACATGTGAGGATGTAAAACACATGATGGCGTTAAACTTTAGCGCTGCAGTCATGTCATCACCAGTGTGGAATTATTATGAGGTTTCAAGAAACAATGAAAAATTCGCCATTTGCCGTGTATTTTTAAAGGCCTATTAAAATGTTCATTGTAAAATGAATATTTGTTGTGCTTATTTATTGGATTCTCAATTAAAACAACAATCTACAACATTACTGTAAATAATATAACCAAGGCAGCATCTGTGGTATTACTTTATCTGAAAAAAAAAAAAAAGGTTAACAGTGACGGTCAACAGAAAGCTTACGTATCACTTATATAAAGCTTGAACGATCGGGATCAGTTCAATTCAATTCGATTTTATTTGTATAATGCTTTTTACAATAGACATTGTTTCAAAGCAGCTTATCGGTCGATCAGGATGACAAGAAATCAGTAGTCGGTATGGGCTGCAAAAATCCTCATCGGCGCATCCCTATGATGTGTGATTATGCCTGTGACAGCTAAATCCGGCTGAAAATCACGCAGTGTAAAGTCAGCATAAGACAGATTGAATGAGTTTGTGAATGCGTATGTGTCGTATCCAGGGTGTACTCCCACATCACACCCAGGAGGACAAAGCACTTCCTGAAAGCTTGTCTATGATCGTGATTGATTTAACACAGATCACACATGTACACAAACTTTGCTATAGGCACTCTCTGGAAAATTCAAATTCCTGTGCGGCTATATATTTAATTTGAATTCTGCCACTGACGTGCATCCATCCATACTGCTTCTCCGCTTACATGGGGGAGCCTGGAGCCTTTCCCAGGGAACTCAGGGCACACCCCTGGACAGAGTGCCAACCCATCACAGGGCACAATCGCACACCATTCACACACTATGGACAATTTGAATATGCCAATCAGCCTACAGCGCATGCCTTTGGACTGGGGGAGAAAACTGGAGTACCCGGAAGAAACCCCCGCGCCGCGCACACAGGATGGAGGTAGGATTGGAACCCCCAACCCTGGAGGTGCGAGGCAAATGCATTGTCTATAATGCACAAATGCATTATTGTAAATCTGCAGGCTCAGATGGATTTGCTTTGGATCCAAACAATAACTTGACATTAAGAACCGCTATTCTAAAAGCTAACTAAAGTACACCGCATGCATTTCTGAGGTCAAAATACAAACTAAAGGTACAAAACGTGTAATACTGATGGTACCACCTCAGCGACAAGGTTTGGTACCTTCATTTCTGAGAGTGTTAAATGCTAACTGCTTTACAGCTATGTGATAAAATGTATACAGTCTGTGTGTTATTTATCCACTGCCTGTACATGCCTGTTTAAATAACAAGACAGGGGTACAAACAAATTTCCTTCAAATTCTGATCAGAAACATGAACAGTCCCCCAGAGTTGCTGCGTTTTTCCCTCCATACTTTTCAGTCTCAGGTTTCACACAGCGAGACTCCCAGTGAATTGCTGCCCTTCCCCCTTAAAACGGAAAAAAAAAAAAATCATAGACACCATCATACTTCCACTTAAGAAACTGAATTATATAAATAATCCTGTCCTACTTAGAGATACCTATATGTACAGATTTGTAGATAAATCAGTCATTTTTGCTTTTTTTTTTTTTTTTACACTTATTTCACATCTCCACGTGCAGCCCTGCTCCAACACCTCGAAAGCAAAATGTTTGGGATGCTTGCACTAACGAGATGTTTATTGTAATCTGTCAAACTGACATTTTGGTGCGAGTTAACTCGGTGTTTGGATGGAAAACATCGACAGAGAGTAAGAAAAGGAGATCCTGGCATTCCACACCACACACACACACACACACACACAGAGCTCGACAGATGTGGGGAAATTGTCCCTCCCTCTGCACTCAAGACATGCTTGGTTAATCAAACTCTGGAGAACAATAATAATAATAATAATAATAATAATAATAATAATAATAATGTTGAATTCAGATGTTGAATTCAGTGCCTTTCTCATACCGAAGATCCCTGTACAACCAAAAAAAAAAAAAAAAAACACACACACACACACACACACACACAAAATATACAGAAGAGAAGAGAAAAATTAATAATAATAATAATAATAATAATAATAATAATAATAATAATAATAACAACAACAACAACATCACTAGCAGAGCATTCTATTTGCATGGTCCCCAAATACATGTTTACACATTATTTCTCTCTCTCTCTCTCTCTCTCTCTCTCTCACACACACACACACACTTAAATATACAGCATTTAAAGCTCTCCAGGTATAGAAAGCTATTCTGTCTGGCTTTGCATGCATAATTTAACCCACACCTGTCACGCGCTCATGCTCAGTTCGGTATAGCCTTACCTGAACCGGTGCAGCTCGAAATTATTTACACAATGCAATGCATTTCTATCATGAATTTTCCAAATTCCATTTTCCAAATTTTCCAAATTCCATTTTCCAAAATTGTGAGCACTTAAGAAGAAACCTGCCAAAATGCATGGAGCACTATGGAGATCTATTCTGCTATGAGGAGGAAAAAACATACCTATAAAATCTTCAGTTTATTTTTCCATCCTTCTCTGGGCTCTGTAGGTATTCCTGTATCCCTGTCACTTTTTCCGCAGTTCCTATTCCACTCTAAGGACTTCTCTTCTCATGGCTGAAATGCAGCTTGTGGATGTCACAGATGCGCTCCCAGCATTCATCCAAAACATCCGCACTGATTAACCTATAGGACAATTTCTCATCCGTATCAGGAATCAAGCAAATCTAAACAAATGTCTTTCTGCATGAAAAAAAACACGAGCGCTTTTATGAGTCTGTAGAAGGTTACAGCGATCCTGCTTACAATCCACGTGAATCCACCTCTGCTCTGTCTGCTTTCTATTGTTGGAGCCCCTTCACGACACAAACCCCGCCCAAAAACCAGACTCCTCAGCTGATTGGTACACAAGCCACAAGTCCCGCCTTGCACGAACCGGAGTCCAATCAGGAGTATTTCAACGAGTAACGGGCCCATTACCTTTAAAAAGGTCCATTCTGAACCTTTCAAGTTGTATACATTTCCATTGTCCTGTATTCTGAGTGCTTTTAAACAACAAAGACTTACAGCAACACTGGAAATTTTAGAAATATCGACAATAGTGTACCTAGTGCGTTTTATTTATTTATTTGATTTTTCAGACGCATCATTTCCATAATTTTTAAACGTATAATTATCCGCTATTATAAAATACAGTGAACATGTAGACAATTCAAACATAACAGTTTTTTTTTATACTTTCTGAAAAGGATTCCCCCACAATAATTCATTCTCTCACACTAATACTTATTTTAACTCATATTCAAACTGAGTCCAACCCTCGAAGGTCCTAGAAGTTGCATAAAAATGTACTACACACTTCAAATACATTTGAAACTAATTTTCAATTATTGCATCAATCAAAAAATTTTGAAAATCCTAATTTTTTAATTAAAGATTGTTTTGAGCTAAAACATTATTTGAAGATATAATACACACAACGCTATCTATGACTCGTGCAGGACCCTTACACAACAACATCGAAGATGGCGGCTCTGGTCGGTTCCCTCGTTGCGTACGGCAGTGATTCAGATTCAGAAAATGAGCTCGAATCCAGCACAAATAAAAAACAAGTTGATCCAGATGCAGTCGCACATCTACAGCCTTTGAAAACTGGAAAAATTAGAAGTTTGGCTCTTAATTCAGCGCCTGAGGTCGCTGTAAAGGTAAGGTTGCTAGCCGGCTAGCTAGCTACATTCTGCCTAGGGTCTCTTAGTAAGTTATCTGACTGATAGAAATGTCTGCGGTTTTACTAACTGACACATATTTAATGTTTAAATATATTTATGGCTTCCAGTGACATTAGGACATTAGATCTACAAAATACAGTCGAATATTATGGCTTATATATAATTGGCAGGTAGCGAGTTAGCTATGTTGCCAGTTGTCCAGCTATTATAATTTCTTCAGACGTTCAAACGCGTGATAGATGAATATAATCATCGTTTCCTCATGACAATTGGATGTTTTTTTGAACACGTTACATCTTAACCAGGTCTCCAATACAGTTTAAGTGATGTTTCATCCTGTTGTTGTTGTTGCATTTCAGGAGGATGTTGAGACAGGAACACATCTGGATCCCTCCCTCAAGGAGGTCAACTACAATCCTACCTACGACACCATGTTTGCACCTGAGGTGAGATCTGTTCAGGTCTAGTCAAGCTTGTTCAAGTATCTTTCTAAAATTGTCAAAGCTTTTTTTTGAAAACAGTTTGCTGTGAACGGGTGGCTTGTAAACAACTTGCAGATAATAGTTCTTGCTTTTCTCCCCCACTTTGGTCACCAGCCAGCTCTCCTGTATCACACCACAGCTACAACCAGGAAGGGTGAAGCCTAACGTGTGCAAACCGAGCTTTAGAAAGATATATTTTGAGAACTATGGACAGCAGTAATCTAATTATTGACCTTATTCTTAATAAGACAATATTCTGATTAAGGTGTTTACATGAGTCGCTTTTAGAATATTCCTTTCATGTTCAGGTTTTACATGTTATAGAACAGAGATCGATTTACGGCACATGTCATTACGTCCCCACGCCACACCATCCGACATCCCTCCAGAATTTCACGTATCGACATACAGTTCGTCTTCGTTATGGTACCGTATACAGTTTTGGGTGTTTCAGTTTTAATTTTACGAAAGCTTCAAGTGCAGTTAATGATTTGTCATGCTATACGTGCAAATAGATGACTGCTTGAAACCACGTACTTACCTACTATATAGTATACATGTATTTCTCCTACTATATAGCAGGTAAGTACGCGGTTTCGGACGCAGCCGTGCTCTCTTGTTTGTCGTCAAACATTTGAGCACTGCCGTGTGTGTACGTGACCTGTCGCAAAATGCGGTGAAAACTTCCACACGTGTTAATAGTGTGATTAAGGTGTGTACATGTCTGTAACGCACTTCAATAATGCGACTAAAACAGGAACACTCCACATGTCTTAATTCCATTAGCATTTACTTCGAGTATGACTTTAGCAGGATTAAAGTCATCAATAATCGCTGTTTACATGCTAGTTTCCTAATCAGTGTATCTTCTTAATCGGGTTAATATCGGCTTATTGTTGTCCATGTAAACATACTGACTGACTGTATTTATCATACTGTCATTACGAGAGCATCAGCAGTGAGGTAACCGTCACATTATACACACTGAATAACACCTTGTGTTGCAGTTTGGACCTGTTAATCCATTTACAACTCGACAAATGGCTGCACCGAGGAACATGCTCTCAGGATACGCTGAGCCTGACCATGTCAATGATTTCATGTTTGAACAGCAGCGGAGGACATTTTCTACTTTCGGTAAGGCTCATACATGATGCTTGTTGAAATTCTTACCAAAGTAACAATTAAATCCTTACATTTAGCAGTTTTTGTGATTTGTGAATTGTCTTAAGTAATGGAGCGCAACTGTACTGTACTGTGGGTTTTTGTGTAGGAGTGGCATATAAATAAATCTGAGACATTATAATCGTGTGTGTCAATTACAGAAGCAACCGTTTCAAGTCAGAAAGCACTCGGATTTGCTGTTTTCCTCTACCAGAGCTGATAAAACACGCCTGTGCTTTTCACGCCACTTTAAAAACTAATCTCCACATCCAGATACGTCTGAAACGTTTTAAATCATCATTCTGTACATAATTAGCAATGATGGCAGGTGAAAACTAAATTATGTAAGCAAGCAGCAGAACAAACAGTCTCCGGTTCTCTGGTTTTTCTACAAATTTCTGTGGCAGCCTGAGGACAGAAAGAAATGGTCCACGCTTTTCCTCCAGTTCTGATGGTCAATGTGAACATTGCCCAAAGCTGCATGATTTTGCGCATTGCCCTGCTGCCACAGGATTGGATGATTAGATGACTGCATGAACTAGATTGTTATATTTTGTTGTTAAATTGCATTAGCCAGTAGGTTGAACCGAATTGTGAGATTGGGGAGCACATTGGAAGGTCTGATGAGCTAGCTAATGAATTTATGATTTCATTCCTGTTAAAGGAATAGAAATTGTGTGAAAACAGATGGTGTACTCCAGCATACTTCTGCTTCATCATTCATTCATTTATTACATAAAATATATTCACTGTGTTCTACAGGCTATGCCTTGGACCCCTCCATGGACAACAATCAGCTCTCTTCAATCAGTTATATAGGAGCAGTGGACGAGGCAGAGAAACACAAAGGTAACAGATCATGACATTGTGTCTTAATGACACACTGCCCAGTAGTGTCAGTAAACACCTTCGTTTCGGTTCTCCACAGGGCAAACTGTTTTCGAGTCAGGCCCGAGAAAGACCGAGAAGAGGAGGAAGGTGAAAGGAGGAGACGCATCGGCGATCGATGGCTTCCTGGGACCCTGGGCTAAATATCAGGATGAAAAAGATGTTGCTAAACCCACAGAGGTCAGCTGTAACAATCACTTACTTCAATGTAGTTTAGAATACATGCTGAAGTCATATAGAATAAATTCTTCGCTTTTTAACAGTTTTTTTTTCATAATTTCATTTGTCTTGGCTGGCAGGAGGAGCAGAAGGAGTTGGATGAAATCACAGCAAAGAGGCAGAAGAAAGGCAAAAATGAGGAAGAGGCTCCTGGAGAGGAGAAGACCATTCTACATGGTGAGATTGTGATTTCTCTGAAAGCCATAGTAAAATGTAAAGCTGGCTAGTTTCTGTTGGCTCATAGAGCTGAACTAATTAATGCCGATCTAGATGAAGTCTAGATAGTATATGTTGAAAAAATAATAAGGGTCAGCGACAGGACTAAAATGCTCATGATATTTTCACAGTATTTTAGGGTGATTGTACCACATGGTATTTTTGAAAAAAATTTTCCCTCACACTAGTTATAGTGCAGTTATATTTAATAGTCAGTACGAGGCCTAATTTCGGCTTGACCGATCCCCACTGGGCGTGTGAGCATGAAATGCTGCCTTTACAGCTGATGTGAGAGCAGGTTTGGAAATGTATGCTTGTTGATCACATGTCATGCACATGAAACTCTGCTCTCTGAAACCCCTGCAGCTGTATGAGCTGCTGTTGTGCCCTTTTAAGGCAAATTAGTTAGCTCGCAAATTACTGCAATTGAAACGGTATTTAACAGTATGTGTAGCTATAGATCTCTAACCACTACTTATATATATATACACACACACACACACACACACACAACATATTAATTATACCCTCTTGTAGCATCCTTCACATGAAGGAAACTACTCACAGCCTTTTCTCTTTTGCGTGTATCTTAAAGAGAAATAATTAGAGGATTTTTTTTGTGGTTAAAAGTGAAATTGCTCTGTATCTGACACCATTGAGGAACACAAACACACTGGTTGGCTTAAAGCAGCTTAGACATTGAATTAAATATATAATAGATCAAATATAAAAATAACAACTATAGAAAAGTGTTCACACAAGGGAGCAAAAAAGTCTGTGGTGTCTGGGTTGGAGGGGCATACTCTAGTTTTCCTGTCAGTCACAGCAACATTAGCCAATCATGAGTATCTGTGAGTTCATGTATGTGGAAGAGGGTCGCTAGTGTTTTCCTCCTGAGTGGGTTATGCTGCCCTGTGATGCAGCACGAGGCTTTTCTCATTCTTGTTTCTCAATCTCACAAGCAAACACAACTTATGCTTTAGTTTCAGCCTTTGCTTGGTAAAAGGGCAAGCTTAAATGAACTCCCTTTGAGCTGCTATGTAAATGTCACACTTAAATTCATCACTTTGTTCTTCTGTTGTTGTTCTTTCTTTACAGTTAAAGATGCGTACGATTACCAGGGCCGTTCTTACCTGCACATTCCACAGGATGTGGGTATTAACCTTCGCTCAGCTGACACACCGGAGAAATGCTATCTACCCAAAAAGCAACTGCACGTCTGGACCGGACACACAAAGGTGAGGAGGGATCGGTTTTTAAGAGCACAGTCTAGATCAGTGGTTTTCAAAGTGGGGCGCCCGGGGGGCCTCAACAATTTGGTGTGAAAAATAAATAAATACATGATTTTCTCTTTCTCACTCTCAGACAACCACACACATGTAATCAATTCCTAATCTAATGTAATGTAAAGATACAAGATGTAATTATTAATCTAAAAAAAGGGGGGATATATTCAGAAGTCTGTATTTTTAATGTGTTTTAAAGACATCTTGCAAAAGGGGCGCCTCGGTCAAATGTTAATGCCGTTTGGGGGGCCTTGCCCTGGAAAAGTTTTGGGAACCCCTGGTCTAGATGATTCAGGCTGTCTCGATTTTGATCCAAAGTCCAAAGCGAGAAGTTTGTTTTATTCTCTAAAGTTTGAGGTTGAGATAGCATTAACAGATTAACTGTATACTTGAATTACGTTCCTGTTTTGATCTAGGCATTTGCTAGAGCTCCAGTATTATACGGAGCCCCTGAAGTGACCTGTGCAAACAAACAAAAAATCTGGGTGTTTTTTTTTATTTTATATATATACAGATTTTCCAGAAACCTTTCACGAGAGCACCAGAAACTTTTGCGTGCGCACAAGAATCTTTTCGCATGTGCAGACAAAAAGTTTCTGGAGCTCTCGTGAAAAGTTTCTCGTGCGCACACAAAATTCTCGTTTTTTTATTTATTTTTTTATTTTTATTTTTTTAAAGGGGTTGCACAGGTCACTTCAGGGGCTCTGTAAATTTAAGATGTTGGAGAATGCTTTCGTTACATGGCCACTAAAATAATATCTGAAATCAGACAACTGGATCTTTTTAGTGTTTACATAAAACCAATATCTGTTTAAGTCTGCTGCAGAATTTCAGATAGTTAATCAAGTTAGTCAAGGTTTGAAGTGTGCTTAATTTTGAATAAACGACTGGAAATGCTCGTTTAGTGGATTTAATATGATTTGGTTAACAACAAAAAAAATTCCAAAAGTCTTCCATAGTTTAATAGTTTTGCAAGTAACTGTAAGTATTGTGCTAAATACATTTTCCTAATGGTGTTTGATGTTAGCGCATTGGAAAGTGGCAGGTTCTTCAAGTACGCCATCATATCTGACTTTCAGCTTAACTTAAATTATCTAGTGCGTGAAAGCTCCAGGCTGTATTTAAGGCATGTTGCTAGAAATTGATGCATTGGTATTTGTAACTTGCACAAAATAACAAGCAGATAGAATAGCTAAATAAAGCCTTAGCAGAGCAGTAGATCTCGCACTTTTTGGGACCTACTACCAACTCCTTCCAGTTAGTCATGTGATACACAGTACTGTGCAAACGTTATAGGCACATGCAAAGAGATGCTGTAGAGCAAAGATGCCTTTAAAATAAGGAAATTAAATGTTTCTACATGTATACTATAAAATTTCTCATGAAATACTATAAAGAGCAGTAAACAGTAGTAAATGAAACAAAGTGAATATTTGGTGTGACCAAAAAAATTTTAAATAGTAGTCTCAGGTAGAATTGGTGCAGTTTAAGTATTATTGAGCATCTTGCAGAACCGGCCGCGGTTCTTCTGGAGACTTTAACTGTCACACGCTTCTTAGTTTTGCAGCAAAATCCAGCAGCCTTCATTGTATTTTTTTAAATTATTTTTTTTTTGTCTGAAAAGTGTCTCTTACGTAATACGCTGCTTTCTTTACTGACATACAAACATTTTTCTGCAACATTTAATTTTGTGCCGGAAAACTAATGTTTGGGAATCTAAAATGTGTTTTGTTCTGACTCGATAATGTAGAAATCATAAAATAAAAATCTCTAACAAAGTTTGTACAAAATATATAGGGTGCCTAAAACGTTTGCACACTGCCGTATGTTGAGCTTAAATATTGATCATCATCATACAGAAAGAAGCCTTGAATAGACTTGGGGTGGGGGGTGACTGAATTTTAGTTCCAATGAACTTTGAATTCGCATAGACAGTTAAAGCTTTGATCATCCAGAATCAACAGCTGATGAAGACAGGAAATGAGCATTTCCACCACTTCAGGATTAAGTAGGGCGTAATATCAACAGTATAGTCGGGAGCTGCTTGTTGGCAGCGCCAATCACGATAAATGGATGGTGGTTTTTTTACATGACTTTAATCTTTCATCTTTACAGGTCAAAATGTGTATCCTTTTTTTCTCTTTAGCTGTTTTAGCTGGCATCCCTAAAAGAAAATAGTAAATTCATATTAAACCTGTGCTTGTCTAATGTTAGCTAAGTCGAACATACATTGATTGATAGATTAAAGCATGCGAGATGGGGGAGGGGCTTCCATGCGCTGTCAGTTAATATAGGAATGTTAAAAGCACTTATGCAAATCATTCCAGATTCATACGTCACTTGGCTCATCTACCAATTTATTAGGGAGAAAATGACTCATATTAACGTACGCCGATGTTCAGGTGGAGAGCAGCTTCTAACAAAGTGCACAGTGGTTATGTACTATAATCAGAGTAAACGTCACCTGATATTGTGGTGTGTAGAGATGAGTAAAACGTTTTAGACTAGACAGTGTGCATGCCTGATGTACAGTAAAATAATTGATTAGTCAGAATGCTCATAGAATAAAATGAGAAAAATGAATATAGAAGATTCCTAGGATTTTAAAAATATATATATATTTTCACACCAATTTGATGAATATTTTAATTGTGTCCTTTTGCGAATAATGGATTGGCTCAAAAGGTGTTTTTGATTGAAATATGATTGGGCCAACCACGGTATCTGCTTTTGAGGTATTAAGTCTGGTTGTATGTGTGTTGGATATGTGTATGATTGTAGCTGAAGACCTCTGCGAGTGTGTGGAACAGTTCAGTATTTGTATTCACTCACAGCTTCAGCTCTAGCATGATGGAGATGGCCCCTTTGCTCACTCGCTCTGTTCTGCTCCTTCATACATTCACATAGCCTGAACTCACAGTCCTGCATCTTAACTACACACAAACAAAGATGGGCTTTAAATAAATATAGAAATATTGATCAGTTATTCATTATATATAATATTTTTCTTTGACTCTTTCTCTCGCTTTCGCTCTCTCACTGTTTCACTTATGGAGCACTGTTAGAAACTGCTAGAAGCCTCAGGGTTTTTAAAGTGCATGAGAGAGAAGCTGATGTGATTAGAATGTTTAGATATTTGCTTGAGAATTTGACCAGAGTAAATGTGAGAGGACGAATCGAAACGTCCCAAGTCCTAGATAACACAATAAGCGAAATAGCGGTTTGTTAGGATGCTCACACGTTACTCGCTGCACACTTGAGTTTTATCAGTGTTGCAATAGCAATTAACGATATATTATACGAGCCTACTAGGAATTCCCAGTTGGTTTACTACATGGTTGTACGTTTCTAAAACACTGAGCACAACTTTTAGCAGATTTTTAGCAACAGTGTGAGCACACACAGTGAATATTTATACTGAACTGCTCTGGGGAATGAATCTGGCAATGAACCCCTCACTCCCTCACAGACACAGCATATAACTTACCCTTAACAAAGCTAAACTGGACACTTGAAAAGTTGAAGACTTTTTCCAGTCTTCAGCTGTCCGGTTTGTGCCCACTGTAGCCTCCGATTCATGTTCTTGTCTGACAGGAGTGGAGCCCGATGTGGTCTTCTGTCGTTGTAGTCCATCCACATCAAGGTTCAAAGTTTTGTGTGTTCCGACATGCTTTTCTGCTCAGCATGGATGTAAAGAGTGATTATTTGAGCTGCTGTTGTTCTGCGCAGAACGATTGCTCACTGGATGTTTTTTGTTTTCTGCACCATTGTACATCAACTCTACAGACTGCTCTGTGTGATAATCCCAGTAGTTCAGCAGTTTGTGACATACACAAAGCGCCTCGTCTGGCGCCAGTAACATTTCCCCCATTCCGATGTTTGATGTGAATTGAATTAACTGAAGCTCTTGACCTTTTTTGCATTGCACTTCTGCCACACGATGGTTTGACTGGATAATTGCATGAATTGTTCTTCTTACTTAGAAAGATATTTTTGAGAGTGACCTTTACGTAAAATTTCTTACACTGTCCCCGTTGTCATTATGTGATGAAAGACCGCACCCTAGGCCAAAGAAAACGTGCACTGTGCAATCCTGCTTAGCAAAAAAAAGCACAATGAGCAATGTCATGATCTTCTGTGCGCTTGATGGCTGTTGTGTGTGAGAACGTTTGCAAACGTGTTAGATAGAAACTGCACTTCCCTTACCAATGCTTCCTCCACAAATTTTCTTATATTTATTTATGATTTTTTTTTGTTTCTGTACAAAATAGTGACAATAAGCAGCTTCTTCATCTTTGTCCTGGTTATCAGGAAGTGTCACTATTGTACACACACTTTTCTATGAAACTACTTGTCGCACACTCGTGACATTTTGTAGATATTGTGATATTTATACAAAGTTAACAGTGTGTCAAAAGTGTCCAGTTGACATTGTACTTGTTATTTTATGGAGGTTTGAGCGTTATGAACTCTCTTTACGTTCACAGGGTGTCAGTGCTATTCGGCTGTTTCCTGCGTCTGGCCACCTGCTGCTCTCCTGCTCTATGGACTGTAAGATTAAGGTATGTTATATTCCTTACGATACTGTAAGTCCTGCTGACAGATGCATTCAGGTGGAAAAATCGAAGTACGTTTCACAATTCCAAGTCTATCCGTTGTATCGCATTGCACGATGTACGAGGTACGTGTATTGATTTCCTGCTTTCCCATTGCGTAGGTATGATTAGAGAAATAATGTATAAATTCAGTTTCAGTAATGTATACCACACATTCAATATGAATACATCACAGAGTATTTCACAAGCTATGAAGTGTTATTGATTTCATTTCAACTAAACTTTGGTCCATCCATTCCTTCATGCATTTTTCAACTTCTTCTCTGGACATAGTTCTCTTCAAATCAAGTTTCTACACGCAGTCATAGTCCAAATATGAAGACCTCTTGACATACATCTTCCTAAACTAATCAAGCCACCGTTGACCAATTGACTGACGGTGAATATAGGAATATAAATTGAATAGTGTAGCTTTATTTCGCTCCTCCATATTACTGCTTCATCAATATCACTAATTAAAATGCCATTTAAGTAGAGTTTCTGGGGAATATATATATATATATATATATATATATATATATATATATATATATATATATATATATATATATATATCTGTAAACATGTATCAATTTCCCACTTTATCACACATAAAGGCCACACTGGTCTTAAAGCACTCTCCTTTTTTCCCCCTCTTGTAGTTATGGGAGGTGTACAGTGACCGGAGATGTTTACGGACATTTATTGGTAAGATCAGTCTTTTGTCCATTTCTATACTTCATGTGTTTGTTATAATTGTTTATTTAGTAATCATTGAGAAATTGCACCATATCTAAATAACATCTGTCTAAAGAATGGTCTATGTAGTTTCTACCTGCAGAAAAAATTCACTCCAAATGAATATAATTGTGTACGTATTATTTGTTGATCTGATTATTTTTCTATTTCTCTCACTTTAAGAGGTTTAATACAGCATAATATTATTAAGATAACTTTTACTGATTGGTTGATCATGTTTTATTTTGGGGTTTTTGTGGCACAGGATTGAAATTTGATGAATAAATATTGATCAGCTAATTGCTTTCCACAACAGTTTTAAACTATCCTTGTCAATAGGCGTATTGATATTAAAAAAGCAAAGCAAAAACAATGTCTAGATAAATAATTTGCAACGTGCTGTGAAACAACACAGGTTGTTTCTCTCCTCTGTCAATCACAGCGACACTAGCCAATCAGGGGCACCTGATCAGGGGTGTATGCGGAAGATGGCGGATAGCGTGTGTGTTGCACTGCCCTGTTCAAAAGATACATGTGTCTGGCTTCACATGTCTCAGAGGAAGCACGTGTTAGCTTTCACCTTCCCTGGTTGGTAGATAGAATTGGCATATGGCAAAATTGGGTAGGAAAAGGGCGGGGGTTAAGTCAAGTAAAAGTCTGTTTTTATTATTATTAAATACCTGCTCATCCATAACCTGATATATTGGAATGTTTCTGTAACATATACAAATTGTCTCATATGAGCTGTCCAGTAAAATTTGGCTTCACAGCCAAATTATTGATTTTTTTCCCCCTCTGACATCATTACCTTCAACTCTTTGGACCGACAGTTTATCAGGCCAACTAATGGAAATGCACCAAATTCAATTGTTTGTTGATGAACAAACACATTATACTGTATCCACACACAGTGGATCATATTTAGGTCTGTTATAATTGGGACAGACCTAGCTATTGTTGAAACTCAAGCACTAGTTTCCATTACAGGGGTGTAATATCGATAATGTGGTGCAAGAATAAAACACAACGTGGTGTTAGCAATTTAATTATTGACTGTGTTGTGTGAAGTGAATTAGAGTGCTGTTAGTGCCTTAGAGTAGATTATTTGGAAATAACAGCAAATCCCAAAGTGTTCATCTTTGTATGTTTTCCAAGGATTGCACATTTTCATTTATTTATAAACTTCATGCATCGTTGTTGTTTTTTTTAAGCAATTTTAAATGACATCTGTAACAAATTAGTTCCTGATCACTTGCTTTATTATGGCTACAAATATTTGGTACCTTTCATGTGATGGAATGTAAACACAAAGCTTTACCTCTGAGTGTTACAAAGCACTGAAACTGGAGACTCCTTCCATAAATGTAAAATTCACATCTCCTACATGCATCATTAACACAGCTGTATGTGAATGGTTTAATGTTATGGTGCTGGTTAAAGTGCTGCGTGACCAGTGGGGAGTTTTGTCTCAAGTCAGAGGTTCACAAACTTTTTCAGGGCAAGACCCCCCCAAATGGCATTAACATTTGACACGAAGCCCCCTTTTTGCAAGATGTCTTTAAAACACATTAAAAATACAGACTTCTGAATATATCCCTCTTTTTTATTAATAATTACATGTTACATCTTTACATTACATTACGTTAGGACTTGATTGTGTGTGTGTGTGTGTGTGTGTGTGTGTGTGGTTGTCTGAGAGTGAGAATTTATTTTTCATACCAAATTGTTGAGGCCCCCAGGTGCCCCCTGGCGGCCCCCAAGGGGGCGGCCCCCACTTGGAAAACCACTGTCATTTGTCATATTGAAAAAGAACACGGTGTCTTCTCTCTCTTTTGATATTTCTATGTGGACTTAATCAATTTTACTCATTACCATTTTTTTTAATTTTGCTCATATTTCCTTATCAGTAAAACATATTAATGAAAATATCCTAATGCAGAACATTCATTCCTGTCTTCTGTAGGTCACAGTAAAGCAGTGCGTGATATCTGTTTCAACAACACCGGTACTCAATTTCTCAGTGCTGCATACGATCGATATCTCAAACTGTGGGACACAGAGACCGGTGAGTTAAAAAGAAAAACACACATGCTCAGAGTTTCACAATAAGAGTTTGTCACAGAGATCTTAGACGTGTTTTAGAGCTCCAGTCGATCCTGCTCTCTGCTCCACCAGCAGGAGGAGCCAAACCCATTCAGGGATGTTCCTGGATCAGTGTTAGATGCTGGAACTAGTCCCTGCGTGTCCTTCTAAAAGAAAAAAAAAGGACTAAATGTCAATTTCCTTTTTTCAGGTCAGTGCATCTCAAGGTTCACTAACAGAAAAGTGCCCTACTGCGTGAAGTTCAACCCAGATGAAGACAAGCAAAACCTGTTTGTAGCCGGCATGTCAGACAAGAAGATTGTGCAGGTTAGTGTATGTGTAAGAGGGAGAAAATTGCCTACCAGTGTCCTTAAATTCCAGTTTTATAAAATATATACACACACACACAAACACAAGGCCACTGTATTAGCTCTCGTCAGTAAATCTAAAGACAAGACCTTATTTCACACTCTGTGGTTCCCTCCATAAAGACAGCGGAGTGTATTGAAGTGTAGATAGAGTCGCATGGGGCTTGCAGAGCTATCCATAAACCACAAGCAGGAATGGAAAAAAAACACTGTAGTCCTACATCCGTAAATGTGCCAAGAGCAAATAATCACGACTGAGACATCACTGACCTCTAACTCTTTTCTCTAGGAGTCTTTCTGTCTCCTAGACCTCCAGCACAGCACTCTATCGATCAATTACCTAGAGAAAAAGTTATTTTTGTGAGCTGTCAGCTTGTGTGTGCGTGTGTGTGTGTGTGTGTGTGTGTGTGTGTGTGTGTGTGTGTGTGTGTGTAGGAGAGACTAACCTTTTTTTTATTTTCCTCTCACCTCTTTCCCTCTCAGTGGGACATTCGCTCCGGGGAAGTGGTTCAGGAGTATGATCGTCACCTGGGAGCCGTCAACACGATCACGTTTGTGGACGAGAACCGCCGCTTCGTCAGTACATCCGACGATAAGAGTCTGCGTGTGTGGGAATGGTAAGTGCAGGAAGGGTAAAGAGATTTGAACTTCAATATAATACTGCTCACCTTGCGATATTGCAGTGTTTACCAGAGCTGTAGTTAGAGTAGGCAGGTATGAGGTTTAAAAAAAAAAATTAAAAAAACCTAGATACTGTGGGGATTAGTCAATTAGTGATTAGTCGGGGGTAGTGGAAAAAACAGCGAAGCAGACGGAAAAGAAAGCAAGCAGCGAAATGTACTGTCTTAGTCTGAAAATATTTCCGATTTCATATTACTTTACAGTCAACTGCACAAGCTTGCTTTAATGGAGCGTTAACACTTCGATCTCACTCTGCATGAAATGGAAAGGTGTACGTGAAAGTTTTTCCTTTAAAGATGCAAATAAAATCCAAATAAGATGGCAAGGTGAATCCTGAATACTGACCAGCGCTGTGTGAAAGGACGCTCTCGGAGCCGCGGGTTGCGAGTCACCATCTAGTCTTACTCCTGTGGTTTAGAGTCCGATCAGTGGGGTGTGCCGGGTCAAAGATGCAGATCTTCTTTCAGATGCTAGTAAGTCTGGAGTTGAAAATGGTGGATGGGGGAAACACTACCAGACGATGCTGTAGACATTTCATCCTCCATCCATCATTAAGCTATACACTTCTGCAGTGAGTGTTTTAAGAACTGAACTGAGATATGATACAAATGTATTATTTTGCACGCTTATTACACTGATTTATTTACTTTAATCTTTAATGGTGTAAAAATTATAGTAATGATACATTCTGCAGAATTAAAATAGCCGTGTCCAGAAAGTTTGTTTTGTAGTATATGGAAAAAGATGTGGAAGCCAGGGTTCTGCATGGAGAAATAAAAATAAAAAAGGTAATTGTAACTTTATATCTCGAAAATTCTGACTTTTGTCCCCTCACAATTTTGTGTTTATATCTCACAATTCTGACATTTTTTCGCACAATTGCAAGTTCATATCACACAATTTTGACTTTATTTCTCGCAATTACGAGTTTACTTTGAACAAATCTGACTTTTTTTTTTTTTTTTTTAACTCGCAATTTAGATGTCCACTTGACCTAAAATGTGAATAACTCAATGTAACGAGCACGTGCTAGCGTCTGGTGTTCCTTGGTCTTGACTAGTTGATGAGTGTTGTTCTTGGAGAGAATATGAGTGTTGCCTTTTTATAATGATTGATGCTTTGTTGGTGCATTCTTTGTAACTCACCGTCAGGTGGACGTCTAAAATGCGAGAGGAAAAAAAAGTCAGAATTGTTCAATGTAAACTCGTAGTTGCGAGAAATAAAATCAAAATTATGCAATATGAACTCGCAATTGTGAGACGATAACTCAGAATTGTGAGAAATAAAGTCACAATTCTGAGATATAAAGTTGAAATGACCTTTTTTGTTATTTTTTTTTCCTCCATGGCGGAAACTACTGGTTGAATACTAAAATTGAGTACTCCTGTAACCCCTACTATAAACTAGTTTTCTCACACTCAAGAAGAGTGTGTCGAAAAGAGAGGCGTGTCTGAGATTCTGACCTTGCGTGACGTCAGCTCGAGACAGGAGCAGTATTGAGTCCAGAGCTACAGTTTGATGTACCCACGGTGCTTCATGCTGAAATGTACGTTTTTGGCTGGGAAAAAAAAAAAAAGAGTTATGGAACAGCATCCAAGGCCCCCATTTAAATTTATTGGATTGGGAATTATAAACAACACTTACTTAAAGAAAGCTGCAGGTGTAGCAGATGAGTATTCAGGTCTTTCTTTAGAGCATTTCTTCACAGAAAGCACAGAATTAACGAAAACTTTAGGCCTTTTTATTTAACAAATCACAACAGCGACTTAAAAGCGTGAGAATACATCCGCACACACTTTTCAATTTAATGACCTTGATTTAGTAACAGAATTTGTCTGCACATTAACTTAATAATAAGAAAAAAAAGTAAGTGTCTCTATTTAACAGCATTAAATATACTGTACCTATCAGTGGTCTGATGTGTTGTTCATTAGTAAATAAAAAGGAATTGCTGTGGTATAAGAACAATAAATCACTTCATGGGACAATTATCTTTTGAGGTGTAATCACACCACTCTGCTGTTCCTTACACTATATGCACAGCTTTATGACCAGGGCTGGTTCTTGTTTTGGAATGCACTGTGGAAAGACACCTGAACCTTTCATACTTACTGAGCTACAGCCGTTTATTGACC
This sequence comes from Ictalurus furcatus, assembly GCF_023375685.1. Taxonomy (NCBI): domain Eukaryota; kingdom Metazoa; phylum Chordata; class Actinopteri; order Siluriformes; family Ictaluridae; genus Ictalurus; species Ictalurus furcatus. Next base: position 7,572,742 of record NC_071256.1, read on the forward strand.
TCAGTCTCTACTGGTTTGTCCTTCTGTAGACATCACAGATTATCCAGCAGTGCCTGGTATCCTCATATCACACCCTCGGGTTTCATCCTTTATCCATGCTTCATAGCCACTTTTAATTTAATCTCGATCCTGTCCCAAACCACCAGCTGTCCGTGTGCCAGCAGCTCATGAAACTAATCATGCTTTCACTCACAGATGCAACGTGTCACTTTAGTGATTCGACCTGATCCAAGCTTCAACTCTGCAGCTGAGGCTCACGGTACATTGTTGGGCTTTTGCTGAGGTTGTTTACTCAGGGTTTTTCCCCCCTTTGATACCAGTAAAACACACGTGGTGATTATTTTAAAACGAGCTACGGTGTGTAGCGGGTTTTGGCAGATCTCTACAGTGCGCAGGGACATTAGTGAATCTGGATCTGGAACACTCACTCTCACCAAGCGCCAGCAAAGGGGTTTGCTCTTTTACTACACACTCACACACACTCACACACACTTACACACACACACACACACACTCCCAGACAGACATTGTGTGTGCGCTGATTGTGTGTGAGAAATTGTGGGTTTTTATCCCCCAGGCCTACTCGGATGGAGGGATTTAAGAGATAAGCAGCCAGGGAACTGATGAAAATATGCAATGAAGGGACCAAAAGTGAGGAATCTAAAAGTGGGGAGAGAGAGGGCAGAGAGGGAAAGAAGACTATTTGAAAACCATGTTTTGAGGGATTGAAGAAAGTTGTGCTTACTTGTCCTGCTCAGATCTGTTCTGATTTATTTGAGGTGTTGTGTGTGTAACGTTCAGGTTTCAGCGATGGCCCAGTTTTCAGGCTTCTTACCCTGAGTCTGTTTATACATTCCAGATGTGGGAGAGGGAGAAAGGCAATGAAGAGAAGTGAAATTGCTTCTGCATTGAAATGTGTTCCTTTGTTTGTTTGTTTTTTGTGTGTGGGATGTTGGAGGGGGAGGGGGGGGGTTGTTAACCTTAAATCACTTGTAACTGGAGGTCAGACTTCTGTTTCCACCTGTATACATAGTAATTATTAACTATCGGAGCTATTCATGAAGAACAGACCCACATAAGGAGAAGGAGAGTGTTATTTGCTATTTTTAACTTTGAGAGTTTAGAAATATATTATCTGTAAAAACATACTACTGCTCATCACAATTCACTAGGTGGTGGTGAACTGAATAGATGACTTGATGTAATTATAGCATTAGTGACTTTCTATTATAAATGCTACCAGCACCATGTTTCATTCTTAGGGGCTCTCAAACACTTGCTCGAGTTCGACTCCTGACGCCACCGTCAACTGTGGAGAGCAGAAAGTTCTCTGGGTGATAGTGATGATGTTACTCACGCAGTGCACTAGCCATTTGTGTTCTCACGTATGTAAAAGAGGGCTGGTATTTCATTAAGAGGGCAGTGTTAGGCTACCATGTGCTACATCATGAGCAGCAGTTCAGGGGGAAAAACGTTGGTGGCTGGATTTACGCGTCTCCTGCCTTGGCTGGTGGCTGGTCATGTGATTGCGTAGCGCTGGTTAACAGATGGGAATTGGAAAACTTTGTGGAGGAAATGGGAAGGACGAAGAAAAGGCGTGTACCCTGTGGACCCTCTGTGTCGAGCAGAGTTGGCAGTGTAATATCATGAGAGAAGAAAAAAAAGATATCTCACAAGCCCATTACCAGCATTTATTTCTGAGGCCTTGTTCCTTTGCAAAAGAATTTACACCTACGCCTACTCACGCGGTTCTTCCTAATTGTTATGGCCTGCCCATGAACTGACCACCTCCATGATACCACTTCTAAAACCACGTGTGGTTCGTTTGCTGTACATCAACTACACGTTTTTGAATTCCTGACAAGATGCACTAATCATGAAAGATATTGTAGTTATTAAGCATGAGAAAATTGGTATGAAAGAGAGCAATAAAGATCAGGAAAATATGGGGGTGAATTCATTTTGGTTGAATTTTTTCTTTCTTTCTTTTTTTAATTGTGTGTTTTTTTTTTTTGTTTTTTTTTTTTCAGGGATATTCCTGTGGATTTCAAATATATTGCCGAGCCCAGTATGCATTCAATGCCTGCAGTGACACTGTCCCCTAACGGTGAGTGGGTTTGCCTGAACGTTGCTTCACCTTCACCACATCTATCTTTTCTTTCAAGACTGATTTATCCCTCATTTTAGTTTACCTAATTTAGTAAGCAGTTATCATATAGCATTTTTCTCTTTGGGGTAAAAAAAAAAAAAAAGAAACAATGTCTATAATGTCTGTTTTGGTAATCTTTAATATGTAGATGAATTCAGAGGGGGCATGTTTAGTGTGGAAAAACTACAGGCATCTTTTTCATGGGTGAATTCAAGGAAAAGAAGGAGAACCCAGTAGCTCTGGCCATGCTGACCATACTGTGATCATTTTGTCCAGTATATCTGCATAACAGTCATCTATCTGTTGCTGTAGACAATGTGTTAGCCGTCTGAATGCTACTCCCTCCATTAATAGAAAAGGACTGCAGTGTCACTGACCTGGTATGCAGTGCAACAGTGTTGCTAGGGTGTGTGACTCCCTCTTATTTAAATAGCACAGCTATAAGACAGATGTGTTGGTGTAAATAGCTTGTGTCCTCGCTCGGGTTGGTGTTCGACAGCAGCAGTGACAGGCATCACGAATGCTAAAATGGGAACTAGGAGGAACTGAGCAGCAGTTTCTCTTTGCCCCACTTTCTTTCTGGATAAGTATTGTTTCGGGTGCATGTTGAAAGCGTTCCACCCGGATGCTGAGTGTTTCTCCGAGGGAAAAGAGAAGCCCTGAGATCATTTGAAATAGCTATCTGATGTGTGTCAGTGTGTAGTTTGTACAAATAGCTAAATACAAGCTCTCAGAGATGAACGATGGTACTGTGCAATTCAAATGCGCACTTCTCCTAATCACGAGGAGTCTGACTTTTTTTTTGTCTTCTAGAGAGACCCTAGACATAATAGTGCTGATTATTTAATTTTTTTTTTTTTGTATGCTTTTGGATTATCATTCAGTCATCAAGATTTACCCATAATAAAACACCACACACTCAAATTATGCTAACAAATCTAGTATTTAATATTGGATAACATATTATTGTAATATTGAAAAAAGTGATTTTTTTTCCACAGGGAAGTGGCTGGCTTGTCAATCCATGGATAATCAGATCCTAATCTTTGGAGCTCAGAACCGATTCAGGCTGAACAAGAAGAAGGTCTTCAAGGGTCACATGGTGGCTGGATATGCTTGTCAGGTGGACTTCTCTCCAGATATGAGGTAAACATTTACTTCAGATGGAGTGATTTTTAGTACAGGTCAAGGTGGGAATTTAGTGGGGTGGAGACATGTATTCCAACAAGCTCGGTGATCAGGTAAGCTCTTAGGCTGTTTTACTATAGAACTCATGAATGTTTATATACATAAACATTCACGTAGGAGTGTAAAGGAGAAAAATCTGTCTAAACATGTCAGATGCAGCCACGTTGATTTATAAGCCTAGATCTGATTGATGGTGAAATTCAATGTGCACAACTGATGTACATGCCACAGTTTACGCACACAGGCACACACAAACAGGCACACACAGACACGGACACGCACACACGGACAGACACGCAGACAGATGCACACAGATAGACACACACACAGACAGACACACACAGACAGACAGACACACCCACAGGCACACACACACATGCTCCTTGGAAAATTCAGAAAGAAAACTGATATCGTGGCGTGTTTTGCATGCTGTCGTTAAAGTACAGAGCTCCTGTGCACTGTGTTAATGTTGGCAGATCATGAAACGGTCATTTAAATATTTATGTTTAGGTATTTTTTCCATCTCTTCTTCACCTCGCAGTTTGAATACTTCTGCTGTGTGCACACAGGTGTGTGCCTTTTTAAATCATGCCCAATCACTAGAATTTGCCACGGGTCGACTCCAGGCAGATTTTAGACTGGTATCCAGCCCTGACTTCTAGTTTGTTTTTTTATATCTTTCCCTCCTGTTTCAGAGACTTTGGGCACTTGCGATGGCTGAGGAGATTCTTATGTGGTTGTTATTCATTTTAGTGTTACTGCCATGTACTTAGCCATGCTTAGTAACACTTTTTACGTAATGTCAGATTTCAGTTCAGCGTCTCTTTCTGAACATAACAAAACCTGCTCAGTGTGTACCCAGATCAATCAGTTAAAAGAGCTGAAAGTGCTACCATGTAAAATTATACTGATTTTGAAATTCTCCTCCACTCCTAAACATACTCATGAATGGTAAACTATTGGGTAGCTGATTCTAATTCTGTAGGTGATTGTTGGGGGTGAAATTGTTGCTAAAGCACAGAATGTATTTGATACTTTCCTAGTATGCTACATATGAGGTCAGTCATATGAAATAGGTTTAATAGCTTGAACATACAATTTGCTTGTTTTTTGGGGGAAAATAGCATCTCGGAATAATCAAAGCAAACGGGATGGACCCGAGATCAATTTAGAGTGCTGTAGCCAAGGGTCTGATTATTTACCTAAATAAGATATTACATTTTTGATTAAAAAAAAAAAAAAAATTAAAACATTTGTGAAAAACGATTTGCTGTCATTGAATTTGAATTACTGTCAACTGAATCCATTTGAAATTAAATCTAGAACACAATAAAGCATGCAAAAAAAAAAAAAGTAAGGGGTCTGAATACTTTCTGAACACAAGTTATGTCGGATTTAACAAAAGCTCAGCAGGAAATCTTGACCAGAGCACTGCCATATGAAAATCTTAGAAACACCGCTGTAACATATACCAGTGAAACAAGTTAGTTCCTCGTACCCCCCCCCCCCTCTTGAAGTTAATGACAACACACACACACACACACACACGTCATGTTACTGAGAAAACAGAAAGTGCAAAGTATTCTGTCCTGAAGATCTTCTCTGTGGTGAAAAACTTTTCATTTGTAGTATATTTGAATAATATTATATCTGGACTGAATTAAATCATATCAGCATTGAACTGAATTATATTGGATCAGTGATGATTTGAAATGTTTTGAATCGTTGCTTGTTTTGTATGTTTTGTATTGTATCGAATACTACATATCAAAATGTGTACCGTATTTTGTCTGAAACGTAGATAATTAAAATGTAGTATAGATTTCATTGTTCTGCATATCCTTTAAAAAGACGTTTTACACCAAACAAAAAAAAAAATCCGTCCGTTTAATTTGAATATTTGGAGAAACAGCAAGCCTGAACCTGACTTTTTTTTTTTTTTTTTAAATAAATAGTAAAGGGGGACAAACTCCATGCCTCTATTTTAAAGCCCAGAACACACTTTGTTGTCCCAGTTATTTGATATGCTTTAAACAAAACAAATCTGTATATAGCAGATGGTGTGTGATGATCTGTAATAATACACTTATTTTCTCTCTTTAGTTATGTGGTGTCTGGCGATGCGGATGGGAAGCTGAACGTCTGGGACTGGAAGACCACCAAGCTTTACCACCGAATTAAAGCACATGACAAAGTGTGTATCAGTGCTATCTGGCATCCACACGAGACCTCTAAGGTCATCACCTGTGGCTGGGATGGACAGATCAAACTATGGGACTAAGATGAAGAAGACAGTGAGCGAGACGTGTGAGGAAGTAGCCGGGAAACTAAATCTAAATTTTTTTTGTCAGTTTTTTTGCCCATCTGATGTGATCTTTATTGTATCCATCAATTTTATGATAATTCCAGGTTTGTGATTATGGTTATTGGATTTGCTCTGAGTTTCGTGTCAGTTTTATGGACTGGTATCCAGCCCTGATTTCTAGTTTGTTTGTTTATTATCTTTCCCTCCCGTTAAAGAAACTCTGGGCACTGAGGAGATTTTTATGTGGTTGTTATTCATTTTAGCGTTACTGTCATGTACTGCTAAAGCCATGCTTAGTAACACTTTTACGTAATGTCAGCTAGCCAGCCTCTATTTCTGAACATAATAAAACATTTTCTACTTTTTTCCGTCAGTCATTTGACCAATCCTGACGAGCGTAATTGTGTAATATTTTTTGCTAGATTTTAGGGCTGAGGTGTTTGCAGTACCAGTTATATTCCCAGAACTACAGTTGCTCAGTGTCTAAGCAGATGAATTTGGTAAAGCCAAAGCATCCTCATAAATGGTAAACTATTGGGTAGCTGATTGCTATTCTGTAGGTGATTGTTGAGGGGCGAAATTGTTATTACAGCTCAGAATTCATTTGATACTTTCTCGGTATGCTTCAAGTGAGGTCAATCTTATGAAACAGCTTGAACATAACATTTGGCTGATATTTTGAAAATGGCTGAGAAAGTATGTCACAAAGCTGCTTTGCAGAAATCCACTTCTGACACCAGTGTTGCGAGCAGACCCAGGTGTCTGCTCCTACTGAGCTTTTCATTAAACAAAGAGAAACATTTATGCCAGTCTTCATGAAGTTTGATGCGCTGCCATGTCCCAGTAAAAAACACACACACACACACACACACACAGACAGAGAGAGCCCATACAACTAACTGAAAAGCATGAACTGGGTCAACTAAGGAAAATTTGTGAAACACTTAACAATAACTGCAAGCCTTAAAGCGAACACCGAACACGAAGTCTTCACCCCTATAACACTCAACAGGACATCAGCTTCAAGTTCCTCAAACATTAACACTATGAACTAATACCCTGACCAAGAAAACGGTTAAATAAATCAGATTTGCACACACTTGCCATCTTTTCAAACATATTCAAGACTGAGATTCAACAAGTCTGGAACTTTTGAAGTATTACTTATTAAAAATACTGAAGTTAATTTACACGTGGGCATTAACTTTACTATTTACTGTACATTTGAAACAAATTTCAGCCATAGGCCTTTATCAAAATGTCTTATGATAATGATGATAAATGAAAAATATCATTTTTATATATATATATATATATATATATATATATAATTTGCTTTAATTAGATCATCCTCTTCACACTTCTTCATACCTCTTGTGTGTGTTCACACTTCTGATTCCAGTCACATCGTTGCTGGTGATTCTTCTGTGCCATTGATCCAATTTGGCCAGACTAGAGGGCCACGGTTCCTTTATACTCTGCGTCCTGCTCAAAGGCATGCTACTAAAATCATCAGTAATGATAGAGTATTTCTCAAACATAAAATATATAGTCTTTGCATTTTATGCATATTATGCATTTTCATTTAATTAACCTTTGTGTCAGAGTAAAATATTTAGCACTTTCAAATGTTAGACATACTGTGTAAATCAAAGGGTTAAAGCCCAATTAAATTCATTTCAGTGCCTTGTATAAGTTCAGTACTGTTTTCTACAGAGAAAGGTGAGTACACAAAGCGCTTGCAGTGGCAAAACCATACGCAGTACCAGATTCCCTCAGATGTTTTGGTAAATTACTGACACTGTTAAAAAGGGCTAGAGCGGACTACTCATATGGAATTTCTTCTTTAAAAAAAGAAGCATTTTAATACAGTGTAAAATGTGTAGTATAGTAAAACAGTATAATAGTATAAAATATGTTTAATGCAGTATATAAGGTATAAGATGTTTAATACAGTACAATGGTGTAAAATGTGTAATCTAGTAAAATACAGGATATAATAGTGTAAAATGTTTAATATAGTATAAATTGTAAAATATGTTTAATACAGTACAATAAAGTATAAAAAATGTTTAATTCAGTATAATAGTGTAAAATGTTTAATTCAGTATATAATAGTGTAAAATATGTTAATTCAGTATATAATAGTGTAAAATCTGTTTAATTCAGAATAATAAGGTGTGAAATGTTTAATAGAGTGTAAAATGTTTAATACAGTACAATAGTGTAAAATGTGTAGTATAGGAAAATACAGTATAATATAGTGTAAAATATGTTTAGTATAAATTGTAAAATATGTGTAATCTAGTAAAATACAGTATAATATAATGTAAAATATGACTACACAAATGTAAAGTTACACACTAAATACGCACTTATTACCCTTTCTCTGGTATGTAATATATGAGTTGTTCACCTAAGTTAATAAGATAATTACACGATACTTATTGGTACCATCCACACCCAGTCTACATTATGCAATTTTTGTGGGTGGGTTTGTGTTGCCCAGGTCCTGCGATACTTTTACAGATCCTTCTGGGGAATGATGGTAAACCTCAATAAAATGTCTTTAATTAGCATCATAATAAGTAGCAAAGCAATTTGTTTGAATAAATTGTAGACTAGCAACACGGTAGCTTTACACCTTTTTAACAAAAAAACAAGAACCCCCCCCAAACATGGAATTCCTACTCAGAAACACGTGAAGCTCTCCTCAATGCCAAGTGCAGCAAGTGACATCAAATCACCATGGCAGCTCACAGCATCAACCTTAAAGCAGCACTTTCATTTTAAATGAGTTCTACTGTATTTGCTTTGGATGTGCTTTGGATCGGTGTACATATATATTAGCTTGTTAAATTTATAACAATGAGTATACAGTTCACTCAAACACATGGATGTCGAAAGTTGCATATTTCTGACTTCACACTGTAACGAGTTAGCTCTTATTTAAATACTTAAATAATAATTACTCTACTGGTAATTATTTACTTGTGATTCTAGCTGTTTTTTTTTTTTTTACTTTGATGCGAAGGAGAAGAGTCTTTTCTCAAGTCAGTGACACAGTGGTGTCTCTGGTGCTAAGGTTCACAAGGCTTGTTCTTTCTCAATGTGTACTTAAATGTAAATAAAGTCTATATATGATTTTAAAAAATAAGGACGTTAATAGGGTACTCTATTATATTTATGGGGCAAAACTGTTTATCATTACATAGTTTGTACACAGCTTATATCTGAGGTTTGTCAATAGGAAAATGTGTATAAGGGTTGTACACCGAGGTTATAACCCTACTAGTTTATGAGAAGTGTCCTGGGATTTTTATTGACCACAGGGAGTCAGGACATTGGTTTAACGTCTCATCCTAAGGTGGACTTCTGTTGCTCTCTGGGTTTTTCTTTCTGCTCTTTCTTGCGCTATTCTTGCTTTTTCTTGCGCTATTCTTGCTCTTTCTTTCTCGCTGGCTTTAACATCCTCATGTTTACATTGCTCATCTTCGCTATCTGACTCGGGATTGTCTTTGGGAAGCAAATGAATTACGTTATGGTCTGACTTGCCAAGTGGTCTACTGCATACACATCTATAAGCCCCTGGCACATTCCCATAGCACATATCAAGGGTTTTCGTACCTCTGGTTGGACATTTGACATATTGCTTCAGGTTAAGAGTGACTTTGCACTTGTTGAAATCACCCAATAAGAAAACAGGACCACGATTATTAATCTCAGCGGCAGTTTCATAATGTTTATGTATCTTTTCTCTGGTATCTTTTATATTTTTACGCCCAGGGATATACACAAGGATAAAGATCAATGCTGGACTATCCTCAGGGTGGTCCATTGGTTTAATGAATAAACTCAGTAACTCATAGTTTGGTGTATTAATGGCTTCCATTTCAAAGTTGTCTGCGCAGTTCATTTTTATATATGCTATCAGTCCCCCTCCTTTACTTTTCTCAGTTTTCTTCTTATTACGGTCTAACCTGTGATGATCATACTCAAAGTCTGTCAAGGTGACATCACGTGAGTTTTCCTTTAACCATGTCTCTGTGAAGAAAATCAGATCACTCGTATTAAAATAATTTTCATCTTCAGTTATCATCAACAATTCTTTGAGCTCGTCCATTTTGTTTGGAAGTGAGCGCACGTTGGATAAGGTTATCTGTGGCAGTCTGTACTTCAAATCCTTTTTTTCTATAGGACGCTGTAGATCAGATTGGTTCTGCTCAGATGTAAGTTTCTTCCTCTTATCTACTCCATCAGAAGTACTGACTTCTGATCCAGTGGACTCCTGTGACTCCTTTTTCCCATTTAATTTGCGTTCGCCTGGGGAACATTTTGCTCCTATGCCCTTCTGTCCTGTGTGGTTTGAACACATGACAATAAAGTTCTCTATCTGCGCTTGGTACTGCTTGTATTTTATGTAAATGGTGCCTTTGTAGATTGGAGAACCAACTATCTTCTCAGTTAAATCGATGTCACATTCCATTTGAAGTAGTATCTCTCTGAAACATAAATTCAGAGGTGATGAAATCTTACAGGGAGACACATGTACAAGATACATTACATTATTAGCTTATTATTGTATAGTAAGCATTCCTACATATGTTGTCAATCAACAAACTATTTAAATGATATGCATCTGAGTACTTACTTTATGTCATTCAGTTGCATCCTTAATTTCTTCATAGCCTCAAAAATTTCATTAGCTTTTGTCTTCAGAAAGTTGATATCTTCTGGTTGTTGTTTGTTTTTAATCAGTTTTTCAGAGTTATTAACCGAATCAGGAAGTGTCAACACCAGCCCAAGGACTTCTTCTGTGACCTGGAGGAAAACGAGTGAAAATGATCTGAACAATAACAGTAATTTGTTTCATATCATACAGTATTTGTATAGCACTGTTTTAACCAAATATCATTATCTCAGCATTTCTTGGCTCACCGCTATGTGATGAGACTATGCTGGGAAGAATAAATCTATCATTTCATCTCAACACATTACAGATTGCACAGTCACATAGCTCACATGATCATACTAGTAAGGAATAAAACATGACAGGGTGTGTTGTTGTTGAAGTGAGGTGTTTTGTTGCTCTTATGCTACAGCAATTTGCCAACGATTTATTTTAATTAAAGAACAACATGCATCCCTTTAAAATTCTTTTTTAATTATTTTTATTTTTTATAGTTTTATGCTTAAGGTTGTAGAACAGGGTCCACAAATTACTGGTGTGGCTGCCGGCTTTCATTCCAACCAGGAAGGAGCCACACCTGATTCCACTTGTTTAATCAGTTCATATTGGTCTCCCATCAACTATCAAGTGCCTCCTATTTACCTGTTGTCCACTAATTCATATTCTCTCATATGTCACAAGTTTTTAACTCTGGTCTTGAAATATTCTCTGTCCTGCACATTTTGGTGTTTTCCCTGCACTGAATTCACCTGCAAACGAGAAAGGGCTGTTAATTATCTGCCTTGTTATATTACGAGTAGGGAAAACACTAAAATGTGCAGGGTACCTGGGCTGGGAAACTTGTCCTCACCAACCTGGTCCATCACCAGGCTCCTTTTTTTCTCTCTTAATAAGTGAAGCTTGTCATGTTACACAGAAAACGTAAAGCCTTTCATCCTGTGTCTGAAAGGAACAGCATTACATATGACTGTTCTAACATGTCGGTGCTGGCCAATCCCAAGGATTCTCACAGAAAACGGCATTAATCAATATTTAGGCACATTTATTTATCTGGAGTCTGTGCTATACAAGCCCTTGTCTAAGTTATTACTGTAGAAACAAGTAGTATTGTAGAATTAGAATGAGTAATGTAAACCTTGCAGACAAAGATCTACTGTTATAGAAAATTATCAATAACTTCTGTCCAATCAAAAATGAGTGTTCAACAGTTCTGTGATGTACATAATTGTTAAGTAACCAGTGCAAATGTTCCTTGACCATGCCTTTAGGCTGTGTGTGGATGCTAGTAATGTGGGTGCAGGAGCGGTGTTGTTACAGGTTGACCTGTTAGCTATTTTTCTAAAACGTTTCCCCCCATCAGTTGAATTACTCAGTTATTGAGAAAGAAGCATTAGCTTTGATTTGGGTCCTGGAACATTTGGAAGTGTACATAGGATCAGTGTTAGTTCCACTTGATGTATATACTGATCATAATCTGCTCACTTATTTACATTCTTTGCGGTGCCCAAATCAACGATTACACCTGTGTCAGAGGTTGTGTGTCGGCTATTTAAGCAGCCTCATTTCATTCCCCAGGGCTCGCTTCCCCTGTTCGTGCTTTTGGTGTTAGTTGTGTTTTTTATGTTAATAAATGTATATATTTCTTTCTTATCATGATTCAAGTGTTCTCTTTTTTTGTCACGGCTTACGACAGAGGCTATGCACCCCAGAGGGTCAAGTGAAATGGCAGTATCAAACCCAGTATCAAAACCAGTATCAAACCCAGCACTAAGACATAAGATCTATGTCATAGAATCTTAGATCATTTACATATTAAGGAGTATTAACAGGGATGAAATGTTGTTTATCCTTATTTGTGTTTATCCTTAAAAGACCTGAAGGTAATTTCACAGTGATGACTCAAATAATGAATGGCAAGTTGTCTTTTTTTCAGTTAAATTTCATTCATCCCACTATTGAGTCTTTAAAAATGATTTTTGTAACATTCACACATGACAAATGAAAGGTAAAATGGTGACTCTGCTATGTTGTAAGAGGCATTGTTTGGCATGGTTTGGGTGCATTTGACACCTTACAGGAAAGACTCACTTCAAATCAACACAAAGTTATTCTGACTGAATCACCTTTATCCCAAGATGAAAAATCACTTTTTTTTTAATTTGCAGCCCGTCTCTATGTACAGAATGTGTGAATATGTATAGTTATGATACAACTGTAAACATACCTGGTCTGTTTGTGTTATTGTTTTCAGAGAGAAGAAAGAATATCCAATAACTTTTAGCAAAACACTGACATTTCGGTAGAAGGTTTTGTCTAAATGAATCCCTGAAGCTATGTCTTCATTCCTCAAGAGGTGCCTAAGGCAATTGAGAGGCAGATCTTTCTTCTTCTGTTTGGCCATGGCTTTCAGGATCCTTGCTGTGATTTCACACTGTACTTCATCGGAGGATGAGGCCTTAAGGCCTTGAATCTCACACTCCTCTGTCAGCTTCTTCTGGAGCCTCTCAATATTGTTCAGAATCTTTTTAATTTCATCAGCTGTTTTCTCTGCATTTTCCATTGCTGTACTGGACTTCCATTTCTTCACAATTGTGTGTGTAAGATGAGTTAGAGAACTCAGTCCACATGAAACACATCCCAATAGCACGAACGCAACACCAAGTGCAGGCAGAACTGACAGCGAAAACAATGAAATGCCGAAAATGAGCATGCTGAAGGAAGTAATCAAGGTTGCTGGGTTTATCTGCAACTGGCGTTTGTTCTTTGCCTTCATTATCTCCCCCAGTTCATCTGCTAGACCCATGAGATCTTCTGCACATTGCTCCTGCTTATCAATCCAACTGAATAGCTCATTACACAGTTCATAAGCCGTACCCATGGTAGAACAGCAAAAGGGCAATGACTGAAATTAGAAAATACAGGAATCATTTAGGTTCTGGTAAATGTAAAATCTCAAATGAAAAATACATTTGAGTGTTATCTTGCATAATCTTTTTGATATTTTGCAACTATAAACATTGTTTATAAGTAGTTTATAAAATAGCCTGACTCATAGGTTTAAAAAAATTTTATTAGGTTTAAAATTTTTGGTTATTTAGCTTATCTCAAACAGAAAATATGAGATGGTTCTAACCTTAATTGAAGTGAATTATTCTTGTCTTCTAATGCTTGAAGAGATTTGTGAATACTAGGAATCTAGAGACCACTCCTTTATACAGAGTCAATACAGATCCTCCAGGGTCCTAGTATTTTCCTCCTCAGCTCAACTCACATGTCAGTTGGGTTTAGGTCAGGGGACTATGATGGCCATAGTGTGATTCTGTGAACATTGAACCATTTTTGTGTGGATTTGGGCTATGTTTTGCTGGAAGATCCAAACAGGACCCAGCTGTAAGTTCCTGGCAGAGGCAGCCAGTAATTTAAAATCACCTGATACTTCATGGAGTCCATGATGCCATGTATCCTAAAAGGGTTCCCATGGCAGCCCTACAACACAGTTTACATAGCCTCCAAAATAGTAAACAATAAAAATGGGTTCGTTTCTGTACAACCATTCTACTTAAATCTGAGGGCACACTACTCAAGAAACCAGCCAACCCAGGCTTGTACCATAGCATGAAAAGCAATAAAAAAAGAAAAAGAAAAAGGGACCCATGTGAATCCGATATAAAAATGCTCTTAGGGGAGTGTGTCACATCATGGTCCCTTCAGCAATGCTGTGACAAGTTTAAGAACCACCTAGTGAGACACCATCCATTGTTCTGCTATACACTGCAAAAGCCACCACAAACACCTTCATCACAAATGAGAAATTTCTAATGTCTATTTCTAATGTCCTTCCTGTAGGAAGGATAGTAATTTTTACACAAAAGGTCTGTGTACCAGGGGCTCATGCATTTAGGAGTGTTTTTTTAACTGCTGGGTTGCAGTACTCTTCTTCACTCCAAGTGGCCAAACCCACAGATCCAAGGATGCCAAATCATTCGGTCCATTTTGGACAAATGATCTCTTCAGAGAAGAAGCCCCTAAAGTATTTCATCCACTGGCGAAAGCAGTAGTGGAAACCACGGCCTAACTGATCACTTTTGCCACAAGCAAGATTCTGTATCCTGATTGTAAAATTCTGTGTATTTTGGGCAGAATCAGCAGTAGAGGTGGAAACTCATGGACTGCAGACAGGCTGTGCACTAGTGCGTCCTCTTCTATCAGACTGTTCATCTCTGCCAGAGAGAACTATAATGAACAGTGAGTTGATTTGCCGTTGGTGAAGAGGTCCACCGGGCTTCTGCCAAATGTCTTCCAGATCTAGGAAACCGCTTTTATGTGCAAACATTATCCTAGGCATATGCGCCGTGTTTACAGACCCCTGCGCCATTGTGTCATGGTGGCAAGTGAGATTTCAGTATCCAACTCCTGCCATCCTGGTGATTGATGTATTTGACCACAATGTTATCCAAGTAGACCAGCATACTTAGAATTCAATTCAGTTCAATTCAATTTTACTTGTATAGCTCTTTTAACAGTGGACATTTTCTCAAAGCAGCTTTACAGAAACATATAAACACAGGAGACATATGTTAATTAACATCTGGTGATGTTTTAGGTCAAATTTCTGCAGATATATAGAAATGTCTAAATGGTTCACAAACTTTCAAGCACCACTGTATATCTGTGGATATCTCACTACTAACAGCAACTTCCAAATACTGTGTAAATTTCCAAAAATTTTTGTTAAATATTAAAGTTGAAAACCTTCTCACTGGAAGACAAGTTTATTTTATATTATTTTGTTTTGTATTCAGGCATACTGTTTTAGCCTTTTCTTATTCATGGGCAATCAATTTACTTTTTAATATGTGTAATATTTAGACAGAATAAGTAAGAAAATGTAAATAAAAAAAAGAAAGAGAAAGAGAGGGAGGATATGTGAAGGAATCTGCATATGCAAATAAATAAATGATGTATGCTTGAAATGGAAAAAAATAAGATCTTGAGATTCTAGTAGACTACAAAATCTAATTATAACAAAATAACTACACACAAAAATGATAATAATGAAAGAAAAGTAAGAGTTTTTTTTTTTTCGGGGGTTACATTAAACTATTAAATTGTACATCACCTACAAAGCCTAGATATCCAAAATTATCTGTTTTATAAAACAGGATGAAGAGTGAGGAGAAACATGCCAGAAGCCTTATATAACAGCATTAGGCAGTGAGCTTGGGACTCACCTAAATTATCGTTGGAGAAAACAAGAAGTGAGGAAATGAGCTGGAAATAATGAATAATAAAATCTTAAGCCAAAATATCTTATAAGATATAGCACTTATAATTTATAGCAATTTATAGCGCTTATAATATATAGCAAAATAGCACTGCCGCATCCTCCCCCTCCCCTGTTTTACAGTCTGACTGATGCACTTGATTATTGTATCAAAAATAGTTCCCTCAAAAATCAGCCAGATGAAGGAACCTCAGAATGCAACATTCTATACTTCAGACATGACCAACGCATTGCTGTGTCTGAATAAAGAAGACAGATTTTAATTTTTTTAATGTATAAAAACAGTAAAAGTGAGTAAGTGGGAGATTTTGTGGAATTAGTGTTCATATAGTGTTCAGAGAGAGAGAGAGAGAGAGAGAGAGAGAGAGAGAGAGAAAGAGAGAGAGCTCGTTAAAACAGTGTTAAACTGTTATTAAGTGTTATCTTATGTAACCTAGATGTGTTCAAACTTTCTCAATTTACATTATTTATCAGTTATCACAGAATTTAATCACATCAAATATGTAACATATAATAAATATATTACAAAAGAATTACTTATCTTTTAACAATAAATAATTAACAACTAATCATGTTTTTTTTTTTTTTTTTTTTTTTACTGTTATAAATTGATAAAAGAGAAATACCTGACAAAATCAGACCTGTGGTGTTGGGTAATAAAAATGCAAAACATACTTACATGAGAGACCAGATGGACATAGACGAGATTATCGCTACAGTGAAGAATACAGATTTAGTTTTGCTTTCATGACCCATTGTGGGAGTGATTTATCACGACAGAGTAGTTTTACATGTAAAATAGTCCACGTTATTACAGCCTAGTTCTCTTGTTCAAAGTAGTTATAGAGTTCAGAAACATGTTTGTAGATTTAACCAAGTTCTGTGTCTCTATATTAACTGATCTAAAGCCAATACTGCTATAAACTCATTTTATTGTAGAGAAGGGAGACTTTACACTGTTCACAGTGTGAGAGGCCTTGTTGGTTTGATGTCACTTGATAAACGGGGAAGGAACTGGTAGTTGAGGAGAAAACCCCAAGTTGATGAGTTGAAATTTCAAGTTGAGGGGGTGTTTTCAGTGTCTTTTACTGGTTGTAGGCAGGGAATTACAAGTTCACCTTGAATGCAGCATAATTCCTCAGAGGTATTTTACAGGAAATCTTTAGTCAAACCCTTTTTAGTCAAACCAAACCAGATTCCAAAAAAATTGGGTTTTCACTAAAATTCTGTTTTTCTGCCAAATAACTAATCTCTACTTTAAGAAAACAACTATATTTTACCAACTCAATATGCAAATGTTATTTAAGCTTATTTCTAACCTTGCCATGGCTGTTTGCTTACAATGATGTGGAGTAAAAAGACAATTTAAACGCAGTCAGTCTGCCTAAAGTGTGGCTTTTATCACAATTTTATCACATTGTTGGACAGTTGCATCCATCCATCCATTTTCCATACCACTTATCCTACACGGGGTCACCTATCCCAGGGAACTTAGGGCACAAGACAGGACACACCCTAGACAGGGTGCCAACCCATTACAGGGCATAATCACACCCCCCCATTCACACACTACGGGCAATTTGGAAACTCCAATCAGCCTATGCAAACTCTGCACACTCTGCACACAAAGGGCGGAGGTGGGATTCGAATCCCCAACCTCTTATCCATCAACCATGGTGTAAGTGGGCAGCATTGCTCCTTCCATCGTGCTGCTTCTAAACACACCCTTCAGCTTACTGCCGATGCGGCTGATCCCAAACGACTCGCCCCGTTTAGGTGGGTTCCTGCACACATACACACACACACACACACATTTTTACAGCTGCATGAAAAGGTAATGGGTGAAAATGGTGAACAAACAGGCAACACTGCAAACCATCCAACAACAGGAACATGGCATGAATATTGTGCAAACCCTGAGGATAGTTTAAACTTACTGATGAACTGCAGTCAAGCATAGTTGCACGCATCAGATATTAATGTTCTCACGTTATTCGAATTCAGGTCACGCAAATCCAAAAACAGGCAAAACACAATGCAAAAATCACACGCAAAGCACAGAGGGCATCCAAAAAGAAGCATGCTGATCACATTAGCCAGATGATAACACGTCTTTCTGGGAAGACGGCCGTCCTATATGCCGATCTCAGAACAACTTTGCCTTCTCAAAAAGCAACGCTCGAGCAAATATGCTAATCGTAATAATGATGGAGAAATAAAACTGGTCTCAGATCAGCAGTCGAGGGCCACAGAGCATGCGCACACACACACACACACACACACACATACACACACACACAGCCTGACTCACTTCATTGTTTTGGGGGAGGGCTTTAGAATTCAGTCCTGTCAGGTTTTTTTTTTTTGCACTTTATCCTTTAATATGAACTGTGCATGTGGCGATCGTAATATTGGGGTCTCATTTGTGTCCCACTAATATTACATTTACAAATATGTATGTACAGTAAGAAACATTTTAAGTGTCCGTACAGGATTTCGCAGAGTTTTCTTTTTTTTTTTTTTTTTGGTGATTGTTGCAGCTAAAAATGCTTGATTTTGCTGTGGCTTTTTGCGATATTTGCAATGCAACTTGCAGAAATTTTTGTGCATTTTTTGCAGAAATTGCAATTGCAGTGATGTTTGTTGGTAAATGAGACCTTTTTGCTCTACTCATGTTCGACGCACGTGAATCGAAGAGGGCTTGGATTGAATGCATTTTGTGATGATGTCACATGACACATCTTGGACCAAATCTGCGGAAAATCAGCATAATTTTGAAAAATTGCAAGCTCCTCCGAATATTGTGGGGTTTGCTCGATTTTGTGTTCATTTCTGTGATCGCAAAATCCTGGAGGGCTGACAAGTTTAAGGTAATAAAACCATAGAACTCAGCCTTTTTGCCTGTCCAAGCCCACTATAACCATACTTATTACGAATATTTGATCAAAATAGTAGTGTTAATTAGTGGTTTCTGGGGTACATTTAATAGTAATCACAAGAGTTGCATGCCTTGGTTGTGGAAAAAGCGCACCATCTGAGAGTAGGCATGTTTAATGCCGGCAGGTTATTGGCTTTTTGCTCCTCACTTGGACTTGTAAATTGCAAAGTCTGAAAACTTGTTTATTTTCTGAATGCAGTTTTGCAAAAAAGACAAAAACCAAAAAAAAAACATCAAATCTCAAAATTTCAACCTCAAGACAGGACCCCTTTTTCTCTCTCCATGGGAAAACTGTGGCTTACCTTGTACGAATCGATCATCTATATACAGTGTTCAGTTAACTTAGCTTGTTAGCATGCCATGAGGTAACTATCATTAACAGCAATTTGCCTTTAATACCCATCCCTTATTGCTACCACGCTGCTCTATGAAGAAGCAGACCTAGGACATGGCTGGAATTGAGGGAACACCCTGCACTCACACTACATAACATTCCAACATACAGAAGCAACACACACGTTGCACAATGGAGTGAGACACTACTTCCACTGTCCACACCCTCTATTGTACGCTATTGATAGTCACTAATGTACTGGTAAACTGGTTGGGGTTGATTTTCTAGTGCTTCGGGAGTGATCATGATGAATTGTTTCGGCATCAAGACCTGTGGTATGAGAAAATTGCACAAACTTACATGTGTAATAGTTTCCACTCTTTAATTGTCCATCTGTCACTATTTTTGCAGTATTTCAGATGCCTGCTGTGGGTCGGCTTTGGCTCAGGTGCGGATTGTCCACTAATCGTAGGGTTGGCGGTTCGATTCCCGGCCCGCATGACTCCACATGCTGAAGTGTTCTTGGGCAAGACACTGAACCCCAGTTTGCTCCCAATGGCAAGTTAGCGCCTTGTATGGCAGCTCTACTACCATTGGTGTGCGAGTGTGTGTGTGAATGGGTGAATGAGACACAGTGTAAAGCGCTTTGGATAAAAGCGTTATATAAGTGCAGACCATTTACCATTTACATATATACACACACACACACACATACACACACACACACATTCACACATACATATACACACACATATATACCCACACACACACACACATACAGTGCATCCGGAAAGTATTCACAGCGCTTCACCTTTTCCACATTTTGTGATGTTACAGCCTTATTCTAAAATGGATTAAATTCATTATTTTCCTCAAAATTCTACAAACAATACCCCATAATGACAACGTGAAAGAAGTTTGTTTGAAATCTTTGCAAATTCATTAAAAATAAAAAACAAAAAAAGGACATGTACATAAGTATTCACAGCCTCTGCCATGACACTCAAAATTGAGCTCAGGTGCATCCTGTTTCCTCTGATCAGCCTTGAGATGTTTCTACAACTTGACTGGAGTCCACCTGTGGTAAATGCAGTTGATTGGACATGATTTGGAAAGGCACGCACCTGTCTATATAAGGTCCCACAGTTAACAATGCATGTCAGAGCACAAACCAAGCCATGAAGTCCAAGGAGTTGTCTGTAGACCTCTGAGACAGGATTGTATTGAGGCACAGATCTGGGGAAGGGTACAGAAACATTTCTGCAGCATTGAAGGTCCCAGTGAGCACAGTGGCCTCCATCATCCATCATCTAATGGAAGAAGTTTGGAACCAGCAGGACTCTTCCTAGAGCTGGCCGCCCGGCCAAACTGAGTGATCTGGGGAGAAGGGCCTTAGTCAGGGAGGTGACCAAAAATCCGATGGTCACTCTGACAGAGCTCCAGCGTGTCTCTGTGGAGAGAGGAGAACCTTCCAGAAGAACAACCATCTCTGCAGCACTCCACCAATCAGGCCTGTATGATAGAGTGGCCAGATGGAAGCCACTCCTCAGTAAAAGGCACATGATAACCCACCTGGAGGACTCTCAAACCATGAGAAACAAAATTCTCTGGTCTGATGAAACAAAGACTGAACTCTTTGGCCTGAATGGCAAGCGTCATGTCTGAAGGAAACCAGGCACCACTCATCACCTGGCCAATACCATCCCTACAGTGAAGCATGGTGGTGGCAGCATCATGCTGTGGGGATGTTTTTCAGCGGCAGCAACTGGGAGACTAGTCAGGATTGAGGGAAAGATGAATGCATCAATGTACAGAGACATCCTTGATGAATATCTGCTCCAGAGCGCTCTGGACCTCAGACTGGGGCGAAGGTTCATCTTCCAACGACCCTAAGCACACAGCCAAGATAACGAAGGAGTGGCTACAGGAAAACTCTGTGAATGTCCTTGAGTGGCCCAGCCAGAGCCCAGACTTGAACCCGATTGAACATCTCTGGAGAGATCTGAAAATGGCTGTGCACCGACGCTCCCCATCCAACCTGATGGAGCTTGAGAGGTCCTGCAAAGAAGAATGGGGGAAACTGCCAAAAAATAGGTGCGCCAAGCTTGTAGCATTATTCTCAAAAAGACTTGAGGCTGTAATTGGTGCCAAAGGTGCTTCAACAAAGTATTGAGCAAAGGCTGTGAATACTTATTTACATGTGCTTTTTTGTTTTTTATTTTTAATAAATTTGCAAAGATTTCAAACAAACTTCTTTCACATTGTCATTAAGGGGTATTGTGTGTAGAATTTTGAGGAAAATAATGAATTTAATATATTTTGGAATAAGGCTGTAACATAACAAAATGTGGAAAAGGCCCTGTGAATACTTTCCAGATGCACTGTACACATACACACACATACATATACACACACACACACATACACATGCACACACACACACACACACACACACACACACACACTCACACACACACACACACATACACACACACACACACATACATACACACACATACACATACATACATACATATACATGCACACACATACACATATACATATACATACACACATACACACACACACACACACTTACATATACACACATGCACACACACACACACACATACACTCACACACACACACATACACATACATACAAACATATACATGCACACACATACATATACATACACACATACACACACACACACACACTTACATATACACACACACACATACACTCACACACATACACACACACACACACACACAAACATACACATACACACACACACACATACATATACATACATATACACACACACATACATATACACCCACATACATATATACACACACATATTCACATACATGCACACATACATACACACACACACTTACATATACACACATACATACACACGCACACACACATATCATTCAACAAAAGTAGTTATCATGTATTAAATAGTATTAAATAGTATTAAATAGTATGCCTAGGTACAACACAAACATTTATAGTGTATTAAATCATGTTTCAAGCATTTCTGAAGCCTTAAAAAAAAATAATAATAAAAAATAATGAAAAAATCATGGATCAGAAATTTTTTTTTTCTATTTGCAAGTGAAGTGTAGACACCATAGAGATCCATCCAGATCAGATTTCTCTATGTTATGAATGTGATTGAGCAGTTTGTAGATGCAGAACAAAATGTTGGAACAGTGCCAACAAGCTTAACTAGGATCAACACAACAACTTTTATAAAATGTCCCTTTCTTTTCTTTTTAACACCCGGTACAGCTTCGTCTGTCCACACCCTCTATTGTACGCTATTGATAGTCACTAATGTACTGGTAAACTGGTTGGGGTTGATTTTCTAGTGCTTTGGGAGTGATCATGATGAATTGTTTCGGCATCAAGACCTGTGGTATGAGAAAATTGCACAAACTTACATGAGTAATAGTTTCCACTCTTTAATTGTCCATCTGTCACTATTTTTGCAGTATTTCAGATTCCTGAAATATACCTCAAATATCTTTCCAGATACAATGTAAAGTAGTGAGTGTAAAGCTTGTGTAACAGTGTAAATTTGCTGTCCCCTCAAAATAACTCAACACACAGCCATTAATGTCTAAACCACTGGCAACAAAAGTGAGTACACCCCTAAGTGAAAATGTCCAAATTAGGCCCAAAGTGTCAATATTTTGTGGCCACCATTATTTTCCAGCACTGCCTTAATCCTCTTGGGCATGGAGTTCTCCAGAGCTTCACAGGTTGCCACTGGAGTCCTCTTCCACTCCTCCATGACGACATCATGGAGCTGGTGGATGTTAGAGACCTTGTGCTCCTCCACCTTCCGTTTGAGGATGCCCCACAGATGCTCAATAGGGTTTAGGTCTGGAGACATGCTTGGCCAGTCCATCACCTTCACCCTCAGCTTCTTTAGCAAGGCAGAGGTCCTCTTGGAGGTGTGTTTGGGGTCGTTATCATGCTGGAATACTGCATACTAATCATGCTCTGCTTCAGTATGTCACAGTACATGTCGGCATTCATGGTTCCCTCAATGAACTGTAGCTCCCCAGTGCCGGCAGCACTCATGCAACCCCAGACCATGACACTCCCACCACCATGCTTGACTGTAGGCAAGACACACTTGTCTTTGTACTCCTCACCTGGTTGCCGCCACACAGGCTTGACACCATCTGAACCAAATAAGTTTATCTTGATCTCATCAGACCACAGGACATGGTTCCAGTAATCCATCTCCTTAGTCTGCTTGTCTTCAGCAAACTGTTTATGGGCTTTCTTGCGCATCATCTTCAGAAGAGGCTTCCTTCTGGGACGACAGCCATGCAGACCAATTTGATGCAGTGTGCGGCGTATGGTCTGAGCACTGACAGGCTGACCCCCCACCCCTTCAGCCTCTGCAGCAATGCTGGCAGCACTCATACGTCTATTTCCCAAAGACAACCTCTGGATATGACACTGAGCACGTGCACTCAACTTCTTTGGTCGATCATGGCGAGGCCTGTTCTGAGTGGAACCTGTCCTGTTAAACCGCTGTATGGTCTTGGCCACCGTGCTGCAGCTCAGTGTCAGGGTCTTGGCAATGTTCTTTTAGCCTAGGCCATCTTTATGTAGAGCAACAATTATTTTTTTCAGATCCTCAGAGTTCTTTGCCAGGAGGTGCCATGTTGAACTTCCAGTGACCAGTATGAGGGAGTGTGAGAGCGATGACACCAAATTTAACACACCTGCTCCCCATTCACACTTGAGACCTTGTAACACTAACAAGTCACATGAGGTCACAAGCTGTATACTCACTACTTTACATTGTAGCAAAGTGTCATTTCTTCAGTGTTGTCACATGAAAAGATATAATCAAATATTTACAAAAATGTGAGGGGTGTACTCACTTTTGTGAGATACTGTATGTGTGTATATGTAAATGGCGAACTTATATAGCGCTTTTATCCAAAGTGCTTTACACTGTGTCTCATTCACCCACTCACACACACTCTCACACACTAAGGCGCTAACTTGCCATTGGGAGCAACTTGGGGTTCAGTGTCTTGCCCAAGGACACTTCAGCATGTGGAGTCATGCAGGCTGGGAATCGAACCACCAACCCTACGATTAATGGACAACCCGCTCTACCACCTGAGCCACAGTTGACCCACGGCAGATTCTACGCCACACAGCAGGTATCTGAAATACTGCAAAAATAGTGACAGATGGACAATTAAAGAGTGGAAACTATTAGTTTGTGCAATTTTCTCATACCACAGGTGTTAATGCCGAAAGAAGAGCAACAGCCAAAAGAATTCATCATGATCACTCCCAAAGCACTAGAAAATCAACCCCAACCAGTTTACCAGTACATTAGTGACTATCAATAGCGTACAATAGAGGGTGTGGACAGACGAAGCTGTACCGGGTGTTAAAAAGAAAAGAAAGGGACATTTTATAAAAGTTGTTGTGTTGATCCTAGTTAAGCTTGTTGGCACTGTTCCAACATTTTGTTCTGCATCTACAAACTGCTCAATCACATTCATAACATAGAGAAATCTAATCTGGATGGATCTCTATGGTGTCTACACTTCACTTGCAAGTAGAAAATTTTTTTTTTCTGATCCATGATTTATTTATTTATTTATATTTTTTTAAAGGCTTCAGAAATGCTTGAAACATGATTTATTACACTATAAATGTTTGTGTTGTACCTAGGCATACTATTTAATACTGGGCCTATCATGATAACTACTTTTGTTGAATGATATATTGTCCAAGAAATAATTGCGATAAATGATATTATTGACCATTTTATGCCATTGATACATTGATAATATCATAGAATGCTTGTATTTTGCTTGTATTTTCTCATTTGTAAGTCGCTTTGGATAAAAGCGTCTGCTAAATGAATAAAAGTAATTTAATGTAATGAATAATAATGCAAGTACACCCTTTCAAAGAGCAATTAACTTTTAAATCTTAAAAATATTCAGACTTAGGAATACAATATAGTGAATTCTTTATGTTTAGTTATTCATGGTGTGTGCTTTAGTGTGTTGTTACGGAAAGAACGTATTCACAACGTATTCTACCTAGCGTGTTACTCAAGTTCAAGTTCACTTGTGCATTCACGTAATTTTGTGCAGAAGCGAGTTGTAATATCGTGTTTATGTTGTGTTTAAATGTCTGATTAATCTCATGTGTATAGGATGCGTTTGGGTGAGTTAATTAACCCGCTAGTAAAGTGCTTCAGTTTACCACTCTTCATTCACTGTTCAGCTTCAGCTCACGCAGCTTAAGCGGCTCAATCCCCGACATTACTTACTATCACTGGATTATTTCCAACACTAGAACTATTCTTTCTAGATTTCTCTTCAAAAAACATTGTTAGTGCATTGTTAATATCTTGCGTGTCATTTTTTTCAACAGTATGTTTTAATTAAAATCAGTGCCACTGCTTTCTACACACCTTAAATTCGAATGCACCCAGTTTTTGAATTCGAATGTGCATTTTTATCATAAATTCACCGAAAATTTGAAGTTTGAATTTCGATTTGACAGCCCCAGAGCAGATGAGAGGACAGAAGCAGCATGAACGGCTAAAATGTTGTTGACATTCATTCTTATGTAAACAAACACGAGGTCATGTCCATATATTGTACGAAAAGTCGATAGCGTAATTATCGTGACAGGACTATATAATACTCGAGTACAAAGTGCTAATGAAGAAAAAAACACCAGTACACTGTAAAGTAAACCTTGAAAGGCTTTGTGTAAAATACTGTTCTAATGAAGAAGAAGAAATAAACAAGTGAGGAAATTAAATACTCTGTATTGATTACCTCATCACTGTGGCAAAACATCGGAGTGAAGACATTCTCCAGCAAGGACAGGACGTGCTCATAGGCCTCAAAGAGACATCGCATCTTCTGCAGTTTCACTACTCCTGGGTACAGTCCCGTCGCAACTACATAGAGAAAATAGACAGAGCACGGGAAAAGAGGGGAAAAAAATAAAGCAAAAAATGAAAAGAGTAACAGAAGACAACAAACAAGAGGAATCGACAGTGATTGAGTGAATGAGCATATGTAGATGTCAAATTAAATTCATAGAGAACTACAGTTATGTCTTTTCATACTCGTTTTATTTTTCCATTACAGCCTTTAATGATGCCGTGACAACCTCAGAGAAATATACATGCCATCTTCACCATTCTGGATTGATAACTGTTGTCCACAGCTTCTATATTCTTAACTATAGCTTGTTTGGGGGCGGGGCTCATAATCACAGATTTGCGTTCACTATGAAGGAATTCCTTCCGAACCATAAGTATCATTTTTGGTGTGTAAAATGATCGGTATTTCATCGGTTCACCCCTTTGCTGCTTTTCACTCAAGCAGTGCAGAACAGTGCATTTTTCATCGTGCAGGAATAATAAACGAGGAACTGTTCTCGTAAATGATTGTGAACGGTTAGTTAATGACAATGCTCCTGTCCTTTCAAAGGATGCTTTTATACATCAACAACAACAACAACAACTCTTTTCCTAGAGGTTTCATGAGAAACCGTTCACAAAAATGTGAGGGGTGTACTCACTTTTGTGAGATACTGTATATATATATATATATATATATATATATATATATATATATATATATATATATATGTCACGACAGAAGGCTGGAACAGATGCAGGTGCAGATCAAAGTCTTTATTCAAATACTTCAAGCAATAAACAAGGAAACACGGTCTAGGCAAATCTGGCTTTAAACATGAACACTGGATATGAGGCGGAAAACAAAACAGGACACTTTATTGCTTAGCAGGCGTAGCGTATTCACACTCATTCAACTACTAACGTAACCATCTACGAATAATACTGCGCGAAGTGCACAGCAACACAAGGGGTTTAAATAATCAACATACTCAAACTAAAATACAGACACCTCGAGTAAATTAAGACACACCCTCGGACATGAACCAATGCTTAAACAAGGACTGAATCAAAACAAACAACGGTGCGTGTCCATACACAAAAGTCTCGTGCACGCACACACTCAGAAGCCGCGCCGCAGTGCCATCTGCCGGCGAGGGCATAACAATATATATAAAACTTTTTCATATGTTATTATTTCTATAGCAACAACTAGCACTTGGGATGTGCATGGCAGATGCGACACATAAATCCATTTTAAAAGCTGATATGTTGAAGTTATCTTTGAGGAGATGTTTACGTAACATTTATGGAAGGAGTCTCCAGTGTCAGAGCTTTGTAACAGTCAGAGGTAACGCTGTATTCTTTTACGTCTTCCGCCATGTAAAAGTCTTCGGGGCGGACGACTTTGTGCCTTGTGGTTCCTTTGATGACATGACAAGCGGAGTTGTTTTTCTTTTTATTTAAAATTAAATGAACTTATTAACAAAGAGGCTGGTGAGGGAGGTTGACTGTTTATAGCTATTATAATGTGAGCGATAACAGGATCTAACTTCTTTTGCAGACATTCCACAATGTTAAATGTAACTATAAAGGGATAAAAAGTAATGGGTCGTTATTGTTAACATCATCAAGTTGCTGAGGTATAAGAGGAAATAAACACTCTGGGACATACTGTTTAGAGTGATAATAGTAACTCTTCTTTGCTTTGAGCCACATCAAACATGATTAATTTCCTATAACAGCATGTCTCCAAATATTTTATTCCTTGCAAATTGTTCATTACTTTCGCTGGGCACTGACTGACAGTTCAGATGAAGCCCTTGAGTCAAAACTGCTATTATACAGAAACATAATTCAGCCGTTATCTTCTTTTTCTTTATGCATTTTATATATATTTTTGTTTGTTTATTTATTTACGTACCGGGTCGGCCATGAAGTCCATGGTTGGGAGAAACACAGAGCCAGTCATGACTTCTCGAATCAGCAGAGACAGAGCTCTAAAAGTGGAACAGCACAGAGTAACGTTTCATCACAGATCACTCTAACATTTCTTGAACAGACACTTCAGATTCTAGACAGCATTTGATTGGACAGAAAATCTGATGTGAATCCAAAGTGCAGAATGATGTCATCAAAACTATTGATCCTTATTGGCAGTAGAGAGAGACTGTAAATTTTATATGCATATATCTTGTAAATGAGAATTTTGTTATTGTTTTGGCGCACACTAACTTATAGATATCCTTAAGGCTGACATATTCATACTAAAAGCTACAAAACTTTGATGTTGTTTTCATGGGGACTTTAACCGCATCTTTTTATAAGAGCTTCCTGTTGGAGTGCATCACATCACCCGGTCATTGATCTTTGTCCTATTACAGTTTAATTCCTTCCTTATATCACTTATGTACTTCCTGGATTAAAAAAAAAATACTTGAGAGGAAAGCAAAAACTGACCTAAGGGCTTTAGGACAGTGTCAAATGTCCTCACACTCACACGATAGTCAAGAATGAACAATATACAGATGTATATACACATGTTTTTACAGATTACATTTTTAAAATAAATAAATAAATAATAAAAAAGAAGCCAACGTATTTTGTTGTCGTTACTGAGGTTAAAGTATGAATTAGACATCAGATGTCAGTTGCAGGTGTGTGTGTGTGTGTGTGTGTGTGTGTGTGTGTGTGCGTATGTGTATGTGTGTGTGTGTATGTGTGTGTATGTGTGTGTGTGTGTGTATGTGTGTGTGTGGGGATTCGATCCGCCTGTTTTTAAGTGAACCTGTTGTATAGCACAAAAGAAACCTTAACAGAAACACCAGTATTTAAAAACACACACTATTTCAGAATTGTCTTGGCTGAGGTAGAAAAATTCTTGGCTTGGTGATGGAGAGGATGCAAAAAGAGTGATAGAAGCATATTAGTAGCATGAATGATGTGTCTCTGGAGCTCTTTGCAGCACATCATCGCCTCTTCAGAATGTTCACAAAACACTATTTAAAGGAAATAAAAAACATTTCACATTGTGCTAACTTTCAGGAGTTTATGTACAATGTGTGAAATGTTTGGGGGGAAGAAACCTCGTTCGTTTGCCGTGTGTGTGTGTGCGTGTGTGTGTGTATATGTGTTCTGTAGCTTTAGGAGGCATGACATATGGAAAGAGCATCTCTGTGAGCTTCCGTAAGTAGAGCAGCTCGTCTCGTCGACTGCGCAGAGCCACGTGCAGATCTGCGCCGTACTCCTCTAGCGCCACCTGCTGCAGGGGCCAGTTTTTATCCACTGTCCACACACACACACACACACACACACACACACACACACACACACACACACACACAAACCCAACTCATCACTAACATCGTTATTAGAAAACACAAACATGTTATCATATTATATTTATATTTACACTAAGTCACATGACTGACCTTTTTGCTGTGCTTTGGCCACGATCTCTATGTGCTTCATGGCTGCTTTCATCATTTTGCCAGTGACGGCTGATGGAACCTTCACCTGGACAGAAATATCAGAAAATCACAAGAAATGAACTTTTACTATGTAATAAGAACTGTACGTTATTGTTAGAATAGGCGACAAATAGCCAAAATAATAATTAAAAGCATTACAAAGTTTAAAGATTTTACGAAATATATTAAATAATTCTTTCTTCCTCTCACTTTTTATTATACAATTTTAATTATTATACAAAATGTATTTACAAATAACTGGTATGTTATATGCTCTTTTGTTACATTATAACCACTGCTCATGACATTTATTTTCATATAATAATTATTCATTGTGTAATATTTTGCACATTTTGTATATTTCTACATTATGTTGTTTTTTGTATTAAAGAGCCTGACTGCTGTAGGGATGAAGGACCTGCGGTAGCGCTCTTTCTTACACTGAGCGTGCAGCAGTCTGCTGTATATAGTTAAAAGCAATTAAAGGGCATTGTGTTGTTGTTGTTATTATTATTATTATTATTATTATTAATGAGATCATTATACTTTGAAACATAGAATGTTAGAAATTTACTTAGAAATGTCAATATATGTACATTTTGCCCTAATACATATATTTAACAAATACATTGTTGTACATCATGATGCATGTAAGACTTGTAATTAATTTTAAATACATGAATTAGAATAGACGCCTCTAAAATGTCATTAATTGTAGTTCCCGATAGTTTTTAAAATTAAAACGGAATGAAAACATAACACTCAAAGTAAAATGTTGCTGAACTTTATTACAGAAATAAACAGTACTGACTGTACCATGAAAATGCACTAGACTTTTTTAATGAAATATATAAATATTAATATATATTGACTATTAATAAATATTAACGTAAATAAAAGATATACATCCAAACTGAACCAAAAAGTAACACTCCAAATAACAAATAAAAATAGAGCTGTCCAAAATGAATCAAAAACACTTCAAATAACAACAAAATTTGACACTTATCAGCCGCTCCCGCAATGACGCAACTGGGAAAAACTATCAGTGTGGATTTTTGTCGATGACTGATGTTCCAGCAGTCCGTGATCAGTGCCGATTAATTGGCAAAACCGATCGATCGGTCGACCTCTAGTGCATGTTTTTCTTGTGTGTAACGATGTAAGTATATTTAGAACTACTAGACCTTGTGTATGCACAAACCCTTAGTGGTAGAAAAGTGTAATCAGGGTAAACTGATTATGTGAATCACACTTACTGTCAATCATATCCGCATAATTACTCATATCGGTGCTCACAACAAAGACTGATCAGGATGATACATTGCCTGAAGATTTGCCAAAAAAATAAAAACACAACTGTTTTTAAGAAGTGCAAGAAACTCTTGTAGAGTGGATCATCAGTTGATTTTTAAAAACTGCATCAGTGCAGTTCTAGGGTTTTTAGCCTCGGCACATTTCAATCAGAAACTGATGACAGGTCCAGGGCTTAAGGATATAACAAGGCATTAGAAAACAAATCACCTGGTCTTTTTCCAGACTTCAGCTGTCCAGTTTGGGTGAGTCTGTGCCCATGTGTAAATTGCTCGCTCACAAATCTCTCTTTTTTATCTCTTATGTAATTTTTCAAGAATGGGGTTTCCCCATCCTGATTTCTTCTGTTCTTGTATACATGTTATAAGAAATAGTTTTAGATCTTCAAACAAAATACATCATAAAACAAAGGCAACCAGAGTAAACACACGATACAGTTTATTTATTTATTTATTTTATTGAAGCAAAAAAGGTTAGTCAACACCTACCTCTAATGTGAAAAACGAATTGCCCCCTTAAACTTAAAATCTGGTTGTGCCACCTTCAGCAGTAATAACCAAACGCTTCCGATAACTGAGATCAGTCTTTTACTTACTTCTAGGACTAGGACTTTGGATCATATGTTTTGATCCTATGCATTGGATCATTGTCTTGCTGCATAATCACGTTGCGCTTGAGTTTCAACTTACAGACTGAAGACCGGACATGTTCCTTTAGGATTTTCTGGTAAAGAGCAGAATTCATATTTCCCTCATTTCCTGCAAGTTGCCCAGGCCCTGAAGCAGCAAAGCATCCCCACACCATCACACTACCACCGCCATGCTTGACTGTTCTTATTGTGGAATTATGTGTTTGGCTTACGGCAGATGTAACGGGACCCCTGTCTTCCAAACAGTTTCAATTTTGACTCCACAGAACCATTCTCCCAAAAGCATTCTTCCAGAGGATCATCAAGGTGTGTTTTGGCAAAATTCAGACTAATGTTCTTCTGGGCACACACACACACTCCTTGGAAAATTCAGAAAGAAAACTGATATCGTGGCGTGTTTTGCATGCTGTCGTTAAAGTACAGAGCTCCTGTGCACTGTGTTAATGTTGGCAGATCATGAAACGGTCATTTAAATATTTATGTTTAGGTATTTTTTCCATCTCTTCTTCACCTCGCAGTTTGAATACTTCTGCCGTGTGCACACAGGTGTGTGCCTTTTTAAATCATGCCCAATCACTAGAATTTGCCACGGGTCGACTCCAGGCAGATTTTAGACTGGTATCCAGCCCTGACTTCTAGTTTGTTTTTTATATCTTTCCCTCCTGTTTCAGAGACTTTGGGCACTTGCGATGGCTGAGGAGATTCTTATGTGGTTGTTATTCATTTTAGTGTTACTGCCATGTACTTAGCCATGCTTAGTAACACTTTTTACGTAATGTCAGATTTCAGTTCAGCGTCTCTTTCTGAACATAACAAAACCTGCTCAGTGTGTACCCAGATCAATCAGTTAAAAGAGCTGAAAGTGCTACCATGTAAAATTATACTGATTTTGAAATTCTCCTCCACTCCTAAACATACTCATGAATGGTAAACTATTGGGTAGCTGATTCTAATTCTGTAGGTGATTGTTGGGGGCGAAATTGTTGCTAAAGCACAGAATGTATTTGATACTTTCCTAGTATGCTACATATGAGGTCAGTCATATGAAATAGGTTTAATAGCTTGAACATACAATTTGCTTGTTTTTTGGGGGAAAATAGCATCTCGGAATAATCAAAGCAAACGGGATGGACCCGAGATCAATTTAGAGTGCTGTAGCCAAGGGTCTGATTATTTACC
The DNA here is from genome assembly GCF_023375685.1 of Ictalurus furcatus. NCBI lineage: Eukaryota > Metazoa > Chordata > Actinopteri > Siluriformes > Ictaluridae > Ictalurus > Ictalurus furcatus. The sequence goes on from NC_071256.1 coordinate 7,605,195, forward strand.
TAAATAAGATATTACATTTTTGATTAAAAAAAAAAAAAAAATTAAAACATTTGTGAAAAACGATTTGCTGTCATTGAATTTGAATTACTGTCAACTGAATCCATTTGAAATTAAATCTAGAACACAATAAAGCATGCAAAAAAAAAAAAAGTAAGGGGTCTGAATACTTTCTGAACACAAGTTATGTCGGATTTAACAAAAGCTCAGCAGGAAATCTTGACCAGAGCACTGCCATATGAAAATCTTAGAAACACCGCTGTAACATATACCAGTGAAACAAGTTAGTTCCTCGTACCCCCCCCCCCCCTCTTGAAGTTAATGACAACACACACACACACACACACACGTCATGTTACTGAGAAAACAGAAAGTGCAAAGTATTCTGTCCTGAAGATCTTCTCTGTGGTGAAAAACTTTTCATTTGTAGTATATTTGAATAATATTATATCTGGACTGAATTAAATCATATCAGCATTGAACTGAATTATATTGGATCAGTGATGATTTGAAATGTTTTGAATCGTTGCTTGTTTTGTATGTTTTGTATTGTATCGAATACTACATATCAAAATGTGTACCGTATTTTGTCTGAAACGTAGATAATTAAAATGTAGTATAGATTTCATTGTTCTGCATATCCTTTAAAAAGACGTTTTACATCAAAAAAAAAAAAATCCGTCCGTTTAATTTGAATATTTGGAGAAACAGCAAGCCTGAACCTGACTTTTTTTTTTATTTTTTTTAAATAAATAGTAAAGGGGGACAAACTCCATGCCTCTATTTTAAAGCCCAGAACACACTTTGTTGTCCCAGTTATTTGATATGCTTTAAACAAAACAAATCTGTATATAGCAGATGGTGTGTGATGATCTGTAATAATACACTTATTTTCTCTCTTTAGTTATGTGGTGTCTGGCGATGCGGATGGGAAGCTGAACGTTTGGGACTGGAAGACCACCAAGCTTTACCACCGAATTAAAGCACATGACAAAGTGTGTATCAGTGCTATCTGGCATCCACACGAGACCTCTAAGGTCATCACCTGTGGCTGGGATGGACAGATCAAACTATGGGACTAAGATGAAGAAGACAGTGAGCGAGACGGTGGAGGAAGTAGCCGGGAAACTAAATCTAAATTTTTTTTGTCAGTTTTTTTGCCCATCTGATGTGATCTTTATTGTATCCATCAATTTTATGATAATTCCAGGTTTGTGATTATGGTTATTGGATTTGCTCTGAGTTTTGTGTCAATTTTATGGACTGGTATCCAGCCCTGATTTCTAGTTTGTTTGTTTATTATCTTTCCCTCCCGTTAAAGAAACTCTGGGCACTGAGGAGATTTTTATGTGGTTGTTATTCATTTTAGCGTTACTGTCATGTACTGCTAAAGCCATGCTTAGTAACACTTTTACGTAATGTCAGCTACCCAGCCTCTATTTCTGAACATAATAAAACATTTTCTACTTTTTTCCGTCAGTCATTCGACCAATCCTGACGAGCGTAATTGTGTAATATTTTTTGCTAGACTTTAGGGCTGAGGTGTTTGCAGTACCAGTTATATTCCCAGAACTACAGTTGCTCAGTGTCTAAGCAGATGAATTTGGTAAAGCCAAAGCATCCTCATAAATGGTAAACTATTGGGTAGCTGATTGCTATTCTCTAGGTGATTGTTGAGGGGCGAAATTGTTATTACAGCTCAGAATTCATTTGATACTTTCTCGGTATGCTTCATGTGAGGTCAATCTTATGAAACAGCTTGAACATAACATTTGGCTGGTATTTTGAAAATGGCTGAGAAAGTATGTCACAAAGCTGCTTTTCAGAAATCCACTTCTGACACCAGTGTTGCGAGCAGACCCAGGTGTCTGCTCCTACTGAGCTTTTCATTAAACAAAGAGAAACATTTATGCCAGTCTTCATAAAGTTTGATGCGCTGACACATCCCAATAAAACACACACACACACACACACACAGACAGAGAGAGCCCATACAACTAACTGAACGGCATGAACTGGGTCAACTGAGGAAAATTTGTGAAACACTTAACAATAACTGCAAGCCTTAAAGTGAACACCGAACATGAAGTCTTCACCCCTATAACACTCAACAGGACATCAGCTTCAAGTTCCTCAAACATTAACACTAAGAACTAATACCCTGACCAAGAAAACGGTTAAATAAATCAGATTTGCACACACTTGCCATCTTTTCAAACATATTCAAGACTGAGATTCAACCAGTCTGGAACTTTTGAAGTATTACTTATTAAAAATACCGAAGTTAATTTACACACGGGCATTAACTTTACTATTTACTGTACATTTGAATCAAATTTCAGCCATAGGCCTTTATCAAAATGTCTTATGATAATAATGATAAATCAAAAATATCATTCATATATATATATAAAATTTACTTTAATTAGACCATCCTCTTCACACTTCTTCGTACCTCTTGTGTGTGTTCACACTTCTGATTCCAGTCACATGGTTGCTGGTGATTCTTCTGTGCCATTGATCCAATTTGGCCAGACTAGAGGGCCACGGTTCCTTTATACTCTGCGTCCTGCTCAAAGGCATGCTACTAAAATCATCAGTAATGATACAGTATTTCTCAAACGTAAAATATATAGTCTTTGCATTTTATGCATATTATGCATTTTCATTTAATTAACCTTTGTGTCACAGTAAAATATTTAGCACTTTCAAATGTTAGACATACTGTGTAAATCAAAGGGTTAAAGCCCAATTAAATTCATTTCAGTGCCTTGTATAAGTTCAGTACTGTTTTCTACAGAGAAAGGTGAATAGACAATGCACTTGCAGATGGCAGTGGCAAAACCATACGCAGTACCAGATTCCCTCGGATGTTTTGGTAAATTACTGACACTGTTAAAAAGCGCTAGAGCGGACTACTCATATGGAATTTCTTCTTTAAAAAAAATAAACATTTTAATACAGTGTACAATGTGTAATATAGTAAAACAGTGTAATAGTATAAAATATGTTTAATACAGTATAATAAACTGTAAAATATGTTTAATACAGTATATAATAGTGTAAAATATGTTTAATGCAATATAATAAGGTGTAAAATATGTTTAATTCAGTATATAATAGTGTAAAATGTGTTTAATACAGTATAATACAGTGTAAAATATGTTTAATACAGTATATAATAGTGTAAAATATCCATCCATCCATCTTCTACCGCTTACTCCTTCTTCAGGGTCGCGGGGGAACCTGGAGCCTATCCCAGGGAACATCGGGCACAGGGCGGGGTTAGTGTAAAATATGTTTAATGCAATATAATAAAGTGTAAAATATGTTTAATACAGTATATAATAGTGTAAAATATCTTTAATACAATATAATAAAGTGTAAAATATCTTTAATACAGTATATAATAGTATAAAATATCTTTAATACAATATAATAGTGTAAAATATGTTTAATACAGTATATAATAGTGTAAAATGTTTAATACAATATAAAAGTGTAATATGTTTAATACAATAGAGTAAAATGTTTAATACAGTATAATAGTGTAAAATGTGTAGTATAGTAAAATACAGTGTAATATAGGGTAAAATATGTTTAATATAGTATAAATTGTAAAATATGTGTAATCTTGTAAAAAACAGCATAATATGGTGTAAAATATGACTAAAAAATGTAAAGCTACGCACTAAATACACACTTCTTACCCTTTCTCTGGTATGTAATATATAAGAGTTGTTCACCTAAGTTAATAAGATAATTACACGATACTTATTGGTACCATCCACACCCAGTCTACATTATGCAATTTTTGTGGGTTGGTTCGTGTTGCCCAGGTCCTGCGATACTTTTACAGATCCTTCTGGGGAATAATGGTAAACTTCATTAACCTCAATAAAATTTCTTTAATTAGCATCATAATAAGTAGCAAAGCAATTTGTTTGAATAAATTGTAGACTTGCAACACGGTAGCTTTACACCTTTTTTACACAAGAAACAAAGAACCCCCCCAAACATGGAATTCCTCCTCGGAAACACGTGAAGCTCTCCTCAATGCCAAGTGCAGCAAGTGACGTCAAATCACCATGGCAGCTCACAGCATCAACCTTAAAGCAGCACTTTCATTTTAAATGAGTTCTACTGTATTTGCTTTGGATGTGCTTTGGATATATATTAGCTTGTTAAATTTATAACAATGAGTATACAGTTCACTCAAACACATGGATTTCGAAAGTTACATATTTCTTACTTCACACTGTAACGAGTTAGCTCTTATTTAAATACTTAAATAATAATTACTCTACTGGTAATTATTTACTTGTGATTTTTTTTCTCTTCTAGCTGTTTTTTTACTTTGATGCGAAGGAGAAGAGTCTTTTCTCAAGTCAGTGACACAGTGGTGTCTCTGTTGCTAAGGTACACAAGGCTAGTTCTTTCTCAATGTGTACTTAAATGTAAATAAAATCTATATATGATTTTAAAAAATAAGGACGTTAAAAGGGTACTCTATTATATTTATGGGGCAAAACTGTTTATCATTACATAGTTTGTACACAGCTTATATCTGAAGTTTGTCAATAGGAAAATGTGTATAAGGGTTGCCTGCACACCTACTACTATTGTTAATAATAATAATTCCTTAGATTTATATAGTGCTTTGCTAGACACTCAACGCGCTTTACATTGTATGGGGTGAAATCTCCTCAACCACCACCAGTGTGTAGCATCCACCTGGATGATGTGACGGCAGCCATAGTGCGCCAGAACACCCACCACACACCAGCTATTGGTGGAGAGGAGAGTGATGTAGCCAATTCAGGGATGGAGATTATTAAGGGGCCATGATAGATAAGGGCCAGTGAGGAATTTCACCAGGACACCGGGGTTATAGCCCTACTAGTTTATGAGAAGTGTCCGGGGATTTTTACTGACCACAAGGAGTCAGGACATTGGTTTAATGTCTCATCCTAAGGGGGACTTCTGATGCCCTCTGGGTTTCTCTTACTGCTCTTTCTTGCTCTATTATTGCCCTTTCTTGCTCTTTCTTGCGCTATTCTTGCTCTTTCTTGCGCTATTCTTGCATTAACATACTCATGGTCACATGGCTTAACATGGATATCTGACTCGGTATTGTCTTTGGGAAGCAAATGAATTACGTTATGGTCTGACTTGCCAAGTGGTCTACTGCATACACATCTATAAGCCCCTGACACATTCCCATAGCACATATCAAGTTTTTCCATACCTCTGGTTGGGCATGTGACATATTGCTTCAGGTCAAGAGTGACTTTACACTGGTTGAAATCACCCAATAAGAAAATACAAGCACGATTATTACTGTTAAAGTAATCTAGGTAAATGTCATGTAGATTTTCTCTGATATCTTCTCTCTGGTTTTCATTAAACTCATGGATATACACAAGGATGAAGATCAATGCTGGACTATCCTCAGGGTGGTTCCTTGGTTTAATTAATAAACTCAGTAACTCATACTTTAATGTATTAATGGATTCGACCCTCTCAAAGCTTTCTGCCCAGTTCATTTTTATATATGCTATCAATCCCCCTCCTTTACTTTTCTGGGTGTCCTCTGCATTACAGTCTAACCTGTAATTATCATACCCAAAGTCACTCAAGGTGACATCAGGTGAGTTTTCCTTTAACCATGTCTCCGTGAAGAAAATCAGATCACTCGTATTAAATAATAGAAATTCTACATTTTGAATTATCATCAAAAAATCTTTGAGCTCGTCCATTTTGTTTGGAAGCGAGCGCACGTTGGATAAGGTTATCTGTGGCAGTCTGTACTTCGAATCCTTTATTTCTATAGTAGACTGTAGATCAGATGTAAGTTTCTTCCTCTTATCTACTCCATCAGACGTACTGTCTTCTGATATAGTGGACTCCTGTGACTCCTTTTTCCCATTTAATTTGCGTTTGCCTGCGAAACAGGTTGCTCCTATGTCCTTCTGTTCTATGTCTTCTGAACATATGACAATAAATTTCTCTATCTGCACTTGGTACTGCTTGTATTTTATGTAAATGGTGCCTTCTTTGTAGATTTGAGAACCAACTATTTTCTCAGTTAAATCGGTCACATTCCATTTGAAGTAGTATCTCTCTGAAACATAAATTCAGAGGTGATGAAATCTTACAGGGAGACACATGTACAAGATACATTACATTATTAGCTTATTATTGTATAGTAAACATTCCTAGACAGCAAAATCACCAGTGTTGATTTAACACCCACAGTGTTGAATTCACACCCTACAGTGTTTATATAAGTCCATTCGTCTCATATAAACACTCTGGGTGTTAATTCAACACTAGGGTTTTACTGTGTACATATGTTGTCAGTCAACAAACTATTTAAATGATATACATCTGAGTACTTACTGTATGTCATTCAGTTGCGTCTTTAATTTCTTCATAGCCTCAAAAATTTCATTAGCTTTTGTCTTCAGAAGGTCGATAGCTTCTGGTTGTTGTTTGTTTTTAATCAGTTTTTCACAGTTATTAACCGAATCAGGAAGTGTCAACACCAGCCCAAGGACTCCTTCTGTGACCTGGAGGAAAACGAGTGAAAATGATCTGAACAATAACAGTAATTTGTTTCATATCATACAGTATTTGTATAGCACTATTTTAACCAAATATCATTATCTCAGCATTTCTTGGCTCACCGCTATGTGATGAGACTATGCTGGGAAGAATAAATCTATCATTTCATATCAACACATTACAGATTGCACAGTCACATAGCTCACATGATCATACTAGTAAGGAATAAAACATGACAGGGTGTGTTGTAGGAAAATAATCAGCGATGTAGCATAATATGGCCAGATGTGAAGTGAGGTGTTTTGTTGCTTTTATTCCACAGCAATTTGCTAATGATTTATTAAAGAACAATATGCATCCCTTTAAAATTATTATTATTTTTTTTTATAGTTTTATGCTTAAGGTTGTAGAACAGGGTCCACAAATTACTGGTGTGGCTGCAGGCTTTCATTCCAACCAGGAAGGAGCCACACCTGATTCCACTTGTTTAATCAGTTCATATTGGTCTCCCATCAACTATCAAGTGCCTCCTATTTACCTGTTGTCCACTAATTCATATTCTCTCATATGTCACAAGTTTTCAACTCTGGTCCTGAAATATTCTCTGTCCTGCACATTTTGGTGTTTTCCCTACACTGAATTCACCTGCAAACGAGAAAGGGCTGTTAATTATCTGCCTTGTTATATTACGAGTAGGGAAAACACTAAAATGGGCAGGGTACCCGGGCTGGGAAACTTGTCCTCACCAACCTGGTCCATCACCAGGCACCTTTTTTTCTCTCTTAATAAGTGAAGCTTGTCATGTTACACAGAAAACGCAAAGCCTTTCATCCTGTGTCTGAAAGGAACAGCATTACATATGACTGTTCTAACATGTCGGTGCTGGCCAATCCCAAGGATTCTCACAGAAAACTGCATTAATCAATATTTAGGCACATTTATTTATCTGGAGTCTGTGCTATACAAGCCCTTGTCTAAGTTATTACTGTAGAAACAAGTAGTATTGTAGAATTAGAATGAGTAATGTAAACCTTGCAGACAAAGATCTACTGTTATAGAAAATTATCAATAACTTCTGTCCAATCAGAAATGAGTGTTCAACAGTTCTGTGATAGACATAATCGTTAAGTAACCAGTGCAAATGTTCCTTGACCATTCCTTTAGGTTGTGTGTGGATGCTAGTAATGTGGGTGCAGGAGCGGTGTTGTTACAGGCTGACAGTGAGGGCATTTACCGACCTGTTAGCTATTTTTCTAAAAAGTTTTCTTCCTGTCAGTTGAATTACTCAGTTATTTTTCAGTTAAATTTCATTCCTCCTACTATTAAGCTTTTTAAAAATGATTTTTGTAACAGTCACACATGACAAATAAAGGTAAAATGGTGACTCTGCTATGTTGTAAGAGGCATTGTTTGGCATTGTTTGGGTGCATTTGTCCCCTTACAGGAAAGACTCACTTCAAGGATGTTCTGACTGAATCACCTTTATACCAAGATGATTTTTTTTTTGTTGGTGGTTAATTTACAACCCGTCTCTATGTACAGAATGTGTGAATATGTATAGTTATGATACAATTGTAAACATACCTGGTCTGTTTGTGTTATTGTTTTCAGAGAGAAGAAAGAATATCCAATAACTGTTAGCAAAATCTTGACATTTCGGTAGAAGGTTTTGTCTAAATGAATCTCTGAAGCTATGTCTTCATTCCTCAAGAGGTGCCTAAGGCAACTGAGAGGCAGATCTTTCTTCATCCGTTTGGCAATGGCGTTCAGGATCCTTGCTGTGATTTCACACTGTACTCCATCGGAGGATGAGGCCTTAAGGCCTTGAATCTCACACTCCTCTGTCAGCTTCTTCTGGAGCCTCTCAATATTTTTCAGATTTTTAAAAATTTCATCAGCTGTTTTAGTGGGCTTCCATTTCTCCACCATTTTGTGTATAAGATGAGTTAGAGTACTCAATCCACTTGAACCATATCCAAATAGTATGAACCCAAGACCAACACCAACTTCAGGTAGAACTGACAGAAATGCAATGCCGAAAGCGACCACGAGGAAGGAATGAATCACGGTTGCTGTGTTTTTCAGCAACTGGCGTTTGCTCTTTGCCTTCATTTTGTCCCCCAGTTCATCTGCTAGATTCCTGAGATCTTCTGCACATTGCTCCTGCTTATCAATCCAACTGAATAGCTCATTGCACAGTTCATAAGGAGTGAGTTATCACGACAGAGTAGTTCTCCTGTGGTCTCTCCCAGCAAACATGCCCATATCGGACCTCACTGTTGGCCTCTCAATAGGAATGGGTGTTTTCCTTATCATTCCTCTCTCTGCGTCTGTTCTGTTCAGTGAGGGGCCGAGAGCCGGAGAATTAACAATGAAATGGATAACGAGACGGAACCTTCATCCACATTTACATCATTCTTATGTGAATGTTTTTAGAACACAAGATGAATGCAACATGTTTTTAAAATAGTCCACATTATTACAGACTAGTTCTCTTGTTCAAAGTAGTTATAGTGTTCAGAAATATTTTTGATCATTCATGTTCCATACCTGTCTGTTATATAGTTTTATAAAAGTCATAAAAGTTATGAAAAAAATCATCATTAAAAGTTATGAAAAGTAATATAAAAAAAGTAAAAAAACACAAAAGCAAAAAATCTATCTATCTATCTATCTATCTATCTATCTATCTGTCTGTCTGTCTGTCTGTCTGTCTGTCTGTCTGCCAAAACAGATTATAGAATAAGTTATATATAGATAGATTGATAGAATAGATAATCATTATACCTGGTCTCCTCCAATAAAGTGGGGGGGGGGGAGTGTCACATGATAGGGAAGGCTGGGGGGGGGAGTGTCACATGATAGGGAAGCCATGGGGAGGCTTTAGTTACAAAAGGTTGAGAACATCTGTTCTAGGAAGACCATATTTGGTTACCATAATAGCATAATTAGCTAATCATGCCTGATATATATAGGCTGACATTTGCCATTTTGTCATCACAAATGATCCTGAAAAACAATTTCAGATAACTAACAGAATTTAAACACATCAAATATGAAACATGTAAGAAATCTATTACAAAAGAAATACATACAGTATAATATTTTTGTCTCATTGGTTTACTTGGGTTCTCTTAATCTACTTTTAGGACTTCTTATGCAGATACAGTGGGGGAAATAAGTATTGAACATTGACCATTTTGGCCCATTCTTCTAAAGATATTGTCTTTAAAGCTTGTTCAATTGAATTCTAGTCAGGTGATTGACTGGGCCATTATAATGCTTTGATTTTTTACATCATTCTGGTGGATGGCAGCAGATTCTTCTCAAGAATCTCCCCGTAAAGGGCTCCATTCCTCGTTCCTTCAATTATATGAAGTCTGCCAGTACCATGTGATGAAAAGCAGCCTCACACCATGATGCTTCCACCTCCAAACTTCACTGTTGGTATAGTGTTTTTAGGGTGATGTGCAGTGCCATTTCTTCTCCAAACATGGTGTATAGTATGACAGCCAAAAAGTTCAATTTTGCTCTCGTCTGACCAGACTACACTCTCCCAGTATTTCATAGGCTTGTCCAAATGAGTTGTAGTAAACTTTGACATTTCTTTATTAATGGAGTCTTTTGGGTGAGCGTGAGCAGTGGAGTGCATCGCCTATTGTTTTTTCTGTGATGATGGTACCTTGAGTTAATAACAAAGTCTGGTGAAAATTTCATGTGAATGGCCTCATTGGAAATTTATTTACTGAAAAAAATGTTGACACCTTCAATACTTATTTCCCCCGCTGTATATAGAAAATTCCAAAGGGTTCACAAACTTTCAAGCACCACCATATATGAGAAATCAATATATACAAATAAATATATCATTTATTTAAAAGACAAATAGCTAGCTGTCATTAAAATATTCTGTATTAAATTGGAATATATACACACACATATACATATACATATATACATGATGTTAATAAACATGAGATGTTTATTATGCTACAGTGAAGAGTGAGAGTATACTCTAATACAATTAAAGTGGCAGTGCAGTGCCAACATTGTAAATAGTGTGAAAATTGACATTTTCAGTGCATATTCATATAGATATGAATAATGGATGGTGGTAGTTCAACTATCGTCCAATGGGCTTATCCAAAGACTGGCTCTGTGCAATATAGTGTCCTAGCACAATGATGAACTGTGAAAAACTCTTGTAAAACTTCTTTCTACAGCAGAGCTGAATGAGACTTCTATTAAAGATGCTCCACTATTTAACTAGGTCATGGAGTAAAAGTATTTGGACAATTAAGGCTCATGAATTTCACAGCATTAGAAAACAAAACCATGGCAAACCAAGTAGCATTCATATTAAAGAAAAATACCACAAGCACACTTTTCAAGCTTTTCACTTCCCAACAATAGATGTAGAAAATAATAATAAAAATATTCAATATTCTGTTCAAAATAAGACAAAAAGTTTTTGGACATTCATTAAAGATCACATTCACAGTGTTTTAGCATTTAGTTTGCCATCCTTTTGTTCGCGGAATTTCTTCACAACATTTGGGCACGGAATCAACCAGTTTCCCAACAGTTGTGGTGAAAGCTTGACATCTGGAGCAACTTAGGGTTCAGTATCTTGCCCAAGGACACTTTGGCATGTGAAGTCGTGTGGCCAGGAATCTAACCTCCAACCCTATGAATAGGGGACAACCCACTTACTACCTGAGCCACAGCTGCTTGGTGTGACATTCATACATTTGAAGTGTCTTAAGTATCTAAGTTTTTACTATAGCACATAATAAAAATGAGGGCAAATACCACCCCTCTGCCACTAGTGTAGTGCTGATACTCTGCTCTCTCAATCACCCCATTGTACACTACATACAGTAGTCCTACTGCCAGTCTGAGGTAGTCTAATATCCACACAAGGTGACTTCATTACTGGTGAGGGCACAGTGAGGTAGAGTGCCTCCCTTTTCCTCTCACATAATTAGTAAATGGCCTGTAGAGAGCCACTCATTCATTTACATTTATGGTACTTCATTCATTCATTTAGAGTAACTGCTTCATCCTAGTCAGGGCTGCGGTGGATCCGGAGCCGATCCTGAGAACACTAAGCACAGGGTGAAAAAATTCACCCAAGGTGGGGCACCAGTCCATCACAGGACATCGTGCACACATTCACACAATCTTTTACAACTACAAGAATTTTAGAGTAGCCAGTCATTGTACCTACATGTTTTTGGCCAGTGGGAGGAAACAGGAGAACCTAGAGGAAACCTATACAAACATGTGTAGAACATGGAAAACTCTACAAAGACAGTATCCCAAGGTCAAGATAAAACCATGGACCCTAGCCAGGATTGGGGTAATTGCAAGAGTTTCCAATAATTTAGTAAACATTGCAGTTTGGGTTTCAAATAAACCACTGCCCCTTTGTGAGCAATGGTGAGGGCAAGCAATGCTGAAGGAGTGGTTAATAAATCATCTGTAGTATGAGTCCAGGCCCAGTTTCTCTAGCCTATGGGACATCATCAAACAGCCTCCACTTTGGCTGAATTGACATCCACTCCTTCTAATCCATGCAACTAACCTGACTCATCATGTGGTATTTCTTGCGGTGCAACTGTAGGCCAGCCTTCTGTATAGCCATCATCACCTCCCAATGGTTCTGGAGTGGAGTACCTTATCATAGGAAGGAGCATGCATCAAAGTAGACTATTTATTCTTGCTTTGGGGTATGCCAAACACCTGCTTCATGTCTTTTGAAGTTGGATGAAGTATTGCAGAGAGCAACATTCATTACTTATATCTGCCAGAGCCCTTACTCCAGGGTAAATACAATCTTGGGCTTGGCCTCTGGCTTCAGCTCCACTTGCCAGTATCCACCGCATAAATCCAAGGACCTAAAACAGCAGAGCTCTGTGAGAGAATGTGCTATTGGTCCTGCTATTAAGGTGCCAGAATTCAGCATTGAACCAACAGCTGCCTGCTGTTTTTGTTCATGGAGAGGACTATGGGTATGTCTCTAGTACCCCAGCAGCCAGCGATTCCTGTAGCTTCTGTTAAGTAGCATCAATGAACATTTATATCAATCTGATGAGCTTCTAATGACTTAAAAGAAGTGGCTGACTGGCTTTAAATAAGACCTGCATGTCCTGGGGATGAGTATTTGTCAGTATCAAGGTTGATTCTGCAACCCCTTACCACAATCTTACCTGTCTTGGTGTGATGCAGGATACTGTTTTTTTAATGAAAAATTCCAGCTGTAGCCCACCTCACTTGCTCCCATTGTCCTGCACCATGGCAAGCAGCTCCCTCTTCCAATCACCTCAGGTGAAGCAGCATTTTCTGCTTCGATGAGCTGCCAGTGCCAGTCTGACACCAGTGTTGTGACCCAGGTATACTCATGAGCATTTTATTAAACAAAGAGAAACATTTATGCCAGTCTCCATAAAGATTGATGAGCTGGCACATCCAAATAATAATAATACCCCCCCCCCAGCCCTGAAAGAGACTTTGTGAACTTAACAATAACCACAGAACAAGCCTTGAAAACACTCAACCCATAACACTCAACAGGACATCAGACTCAAGTTCCTCAGACATTAACACTATAAAATAATGCAGTGACCAAAAAAAGGTTAAGCAAATCTCTTTAATATATATATATATATTTTTGCACAGCTTTGCACACACTTATCATCTTTACTTACTCATCATCTCAAACAGATTCATGACTGAGATTCACGCAGGATGCCTTTCTTAAATTTTTAAGCACTACTTATTAAAAATAGAGAAATTAATTCATACATGGGCATTAACTTTACTAATTACGTTTGCATTAAAAAAAATCATCCTCAAAGTGTGTCTGAACACTTCTGTTTCCAGTTTTGTGTTGCTGGTGATTCTTCTGTGCCATTGTTTCAATTTGCCCAAACCAGATGCTCAATGTGTCTCGACGATTTCAAGTTACATCCCACTAGGTTGCTAGTTTGTCTCTTTTCCTCAGTTCTGAGCATTGGTGAATTAATCCTTATGTGTCAATTAAAAAATGTTACACATAGGTCCATAGAGGACAAAAATGCACATGTCCCAAAACTATATACTTTATATAAAAATATATATAAAATATATAAAAATTAAATTAACGAAATAAAAACCTTTCCACGATAATCAATTTTCTTTTAAATGCACCTGTATTTTCCCCATAGGCTAAACCTGAGAAAATAATGCACATTTCAGAAATGATTAAAAAAAAATTAATGTTTTGAAACCTTGTCAACAAAACAAAAGCCTATTAACACAGATTGCATGATTTTTGCTTAATTTAAAAAAATATATATATATTTTAATTAAATATTGCAGTTTGAATGGGTTTCAATGGGGACATTTTTGTCCTTAAGGTCCTGGGTGTAACTATATTGTGTACCTAGTTTCAAATAGATTTATGAAACCAAATGAGGGCGAAATATTAAAATTCCAATAAAAATACATGCATTTTGCAAAATTAATGCTGTTTGCATTAATACGGACAAAACGATAATTTAAAAAAAATGTCCATAAGGGTCCACAAGGGTTCATTTCATAGCTGTCTCTGTCTCTTGCGTGCATGCTATCTATTTACTAGTTATAACTGTGGTCTGAAAGCTAAGACCTAGCTTAAGAGTAGAATTTTAATTTTAATATATAAATCAAATGGTAAAAATCACATTTAAAAAAAAGATCCATTTCAGTTCCAGGTTGTAATACTACATGTTTCAATATACTGTGGAAAAGTACAGCATGCTAATTTGCTCAGCACATTGCGTGCTTACAGGTAACCTCTGAATGAAAGAGTGAATTTCCACTCTTAAAATAGAAAGGCATACATACAATGCACTTGCTGTTCAAGGCATAATAGACATGAGCATTCTGAGCACGTACTGTACTACTTAATGTTTGTGGCTAAAGATTTAGCTAACGAGCTTCTATAAAAGTTGGAAGTGGCAGTTAGTCAAAACCATGAGAAGAATCAAATTCCCTCAGATCTGTTGGTAAATTATAGAGACTCTGTTAGAAAACACTAGAGTGGGAATATTCTTGTAAAAATGCTGAACATGCCTTCATTTAAACATAGCAATAATTCAAATCAAATGAAATCGACTTTGTTGTTCTTTGAAGATTCCTCTGGCCTGTCTCTCAAGTAAATTTTTATTTTTATATTTTTTACTGAACTCCATTTATTGACATTATCATACCAAGTAATTTGTGTTGGTCCATTCCTTTCCAATTTATTTCCTACTTACTACTCGTGTATGTTCTTCTGACTGTACACAAGCTTGAAATTGAGATATTTGCAGGATTAAAACACATCTTACTGCTTGCATTAAACGGAATCTAACTGGAATATTTTTCACTGCAGATTGCAGTATTTGAATGGGAAATGCCTTGACGTCTTTATACCTCAAAAATGAAGTCTCTATCAGCAGCTTTTGCTGTACTCCATTTCTCACATTTTAAACCGAACTCTCATCATGCCGAGTAGCACGTGTTGACCCACCCCAGTATGTAAGTGCTGCTTGCGTTGTGTAGGTTCTTCTGAAGGAAGAGCTGTGGCTTTACTAGGTCTCTGTAACTGTGGTACAGGCGGAAGTCTGTTTTCTCCAGCTCCTTCAACAGACTGAACCAGTAGCGCACTACAGAGGGCTCGTCGCCGCTCACTTCGAATCCGGCCCAGTGCAGATGAATCTCGAGGAGCAAGAGGCCCACAGAGTGTAAAACATTTTCCAGAATCAGATTCTCTAAGATTTTCCATTCGGCACTTTCCATGTCCACTTTCAGCACGTCAACCTGTGTGTGAGAGTGGGGGGGTTGGAATTGGGGCAAAAAAGCAGAACTGCCATCTGGGTAGTAATTATATGTTATGTAGTTACATTTGCATTTATTCATCTGGCAGACACATGCAGTGTGTCCTTCACAAACAGAGATAATCACAGCTACAGACAAGGGAAGGAACACCTGTATACCTGCTCATTTATGCAGTTATCCAATCAGCCAACTTGTGGGTGCAGCACAACGCATAAAATCATGCACATACAGATCAAGAGTGTCAATTAACATTCACATCAAACATGTGGGAAAAATGTGTTCTCAGTAACTTCAACCTGGGCGTGGTTGTGGGTGCCAGGTGGGCTGGTTTGAGTATTTTAAAAACTGCTGATATCCTGGGATTTTCACATGCAACACTAAAGTTTAGACAAAACTGTGCAAAAAACATAAAACACCCAGTGAGCAGCAGTTCTGCAGGCGGAAAGGAAGGTAAGGGTAACTCAAATAGCCACTCTTTACTACTGTGGTGAGCAGAAAAGCATTTCAGAACACACAACACATTGAAATTTGAGGTGGATGAGCTACAACAGCAGAACATCACATCAGGTTTCACTCTCAGCCAAGAACAGGAATTTCAGGCAACAGTGGATGACTGGAGGCTCACCAAAACTGGGCAGGTGAAGAATGAATAAAGACTAGGTGGCATTTTTATCATCTTCAACTGCCTAGTTTTGGTAAGCATCAAGTATTATGCATTATGAGATGCTTTTCTGCTTATCACGGTGGTAAAGAATGATTATTTGATTTAGCGTAGCCCGCCTGGACAGTTCAGGAGTTTCTGAAACGTTCAAACCAACCTTTCTGGCTCCGAGAACCAAGCACTGAGATCACATTTCCCCCCATTCTGCTGTTTGATGTGAACATTTACTGAAACTCTTGACATATATCTGTATGATTTTATGCGTTGCACTGCTGACACATGATTGGCTTATTGGATAATTTCATGAATGGGCAGGGGTACAGGTTTGGCCTTCGGACTGTGAGTGTGTAATATAATATAATATAATATAATATAATATAATTGTAAAATCAGAAACATTAAAGTTTCTCATAAAACTTCAATCATCCTTGTGATTTTCTCTGAATAAATCTTTAGTGACAGTTGTGTGACAGACATTTCTTATGTGTCTTCTATGTCCACTGCAATCCATTTTACAATGACTCTCTGAAAGATTTCATATTTCAGTAGACACATATTGCATTATTAAACTTTGGCAAAGTGCATATTCACCTCCTTGTGTTTCAATCTAGTTTTCCTGAAAAAAAAAAATGTCAGAAAACTGGTTCAGCAAGGTTGCTGTCCTTAGAGCTGAATGAAATATGAAATATGCTGGATAGGAATAAAAGGTAATAAGGAGCAAGAACGCAAAGTAGGTCAGCTGCTGAAGGAGAATAAAGAAAAGGTAGAATGTAGAGTGTAGGTGGCATGAATTGGAGGGAAAGAAAATAAAGTTGAGAACATCTAAACACTGAGGCTTGAGGAGGAAATTATAAAAGGGAAGACATAAACTCAATGACGTGACGATTAAACACAGGATAGATATAATCTGAGAGAGGTGGACAACAAAGAGAGATCATTTTGGGCAGTTTTCTTTCCATTTTGATTCATGAGATTACATTATTACAAAATGTAGCATTGTTTTTTCTGGGAGTTACCAATCAAATACCAGAGCTCTAACCTCACCTGTTGACATAAATCTCCATACCTGTGATTTTATGCTCTGTACAGAGTTGCCAGGTCTCTGCTTTTGCCATAGAATTGGGCTACATTTGAACTGCTGATTAAACGGACGTTTCAAGTATTAGACTCATTGTTTATATATTTATTGTCATGGCCAATGGGACTAAAAACTACCCTTAAGCATTTTAAAACAGAACCTTGGCCCATTTTGAGAGCATTAGATGAAACTGATAGGTGTTATGCGACTGTGCATGTGTGCCATCTGACTGTGCCATCAACCAACCACTTGAGTCAATGCCAGCACACGTTTGTATATCACTGATGATGAAATACACATTGTCCACGGTTCTGAAGTTGTGTGGTAACAAACTCTGTGGAGAAAGTGCTAATGAACCTGCCATGTGCATTTCACACAATGAATATCACTGCTCAAAAAAATAGGCAATGCTGCTTAGATATTGTTGAGTACTGTACTGTATATTTCATGTATTTTTGGCATTGACTGACCTTCAAATCCTGTTACATTTATTTTCACATCAATGCCTTAAGTACTAACCTTTGTCACATGTAGGACTGCCCTACTATCAAGGTTTGTTTGTTTGTTTGTTTGTTTTTCTTTTTGGCAATCAATATTTAAGTGCATTTTAACAAAATCCTTTCCAAAAAAGAATCTTTTTGTTGACTTATTTTATTTTTCCATGATCAAATGATATAGCGCTCTGCAGCTTTCTCTGCTTCACAATCAAATGTCATGGCTTTCTGCACGCTCTTAGCCAGATCCCTAATTTTCCTTAAGGTGAAACATGCTACTCCTCCACCTTATCATTACTGGCTAGCTGATGTGGTCTGTTTTGTCTATTTGGAGAAAATTAGACTCTCTCTCTGGTCCAACACACAAGACTTTTATCTGATTTGGGAATTTTTCCTTAGCTATTTAATAAATTTTGTTGTTAGTCTTTGTTGTTAATCTCAACACTGTCTCTAGACTAGATGTTGTGCAAAACTTTACTAGCAGTTGGAAAACTGTTGCTTGATATTGTTCTTGAAAGTATAAAATAACAGTGTTTATTTATTTTCTTTCATTTCAACTGGGCAAAAAAATGTAAGCATGCTCAAAAATCCTCCTCATCTACTTCCCTTATGAAGTAGTTGATGAAAATGATATATATTAAACATCTTCAGGTCATGAATTTTAAATCCTAGAAGAACTATGGCAAACTGGTGTAGTAGATATCAACTTATCAGAACATAATAAACTGAGAGGCTAATAAGGCCATTCTAAATGATAGAGGTCTGCACTGCAGTCTAACATTCATTATTTATTTCAACTTAAAAATACACACACACACACACACACACACACACACATATACAGTATCTCACAAAAGTAAGTACACCCCTCACATTTTTGTAAATATTTGATTATATCTTTTCATGTGACAACACTGAAGAAATGACACTTTGCTACAATGTAAAGTAGTGAGTGTACAGCTTGTGTAACAGTGTAAATTTGCTGTCCCCTCAAAATAACTCAACACAGCCATTAATGTCTAAACCGCTGGTGACAAAAGTGAGTACACCCCTAAGTGAAAATGTCCAAATTGGGCCCAATTAGCCATTTTCCCTCCACAGTGTCATGTGACTTGTTAGCGTTACAAGGTCTCAGGTGTGAATGGGGAGCAGGTGTGTTAAATTTGGTGTCATCGCTCTCTCACTCCTCATACTGGTCACTGGAAGGTCAACATGTCACCTCATGGCAAAGAACTCTCTGAGGATCTGAAAAAAGAATTGTTGTTCTACATAAAGATGGCCTAGGCTATAAAAAGATTGCCAAGACCCTGACACTGAGCTGCAGCACGGTGGCCAAGACCATACAGCAGTTTAACAGGACAGGTTCCACTCAGAACAAGCCTCGCCATGGTCGACCAAAGAAGTTGAGTACACGTGTTCAGCGACATATCCAGAGGTTGTCTTTGGGAAATAGATGTATGAGTGCTGCCAGCATTGCTGCAGAGGTTGAAGGGGTGGGGGGTCAGCCTGTCAGTGCTCAGACCATACGCCACACACTGCATCAAATTGGTCTGCATGGCTGTCGTCCCAGAAGGAAGCCTCTTCTAAAGATGATGCACAAGAAAGCACTTAAACAGTTTGCTGAAGACAAACAGACTAAGGACATGGATTACTGGAACCATGTCCTGTGGTCTGATGAGATCAAAATAAACTTATTTGGTTCAGATGGTGTCAAGCGTGTGTGGTGGCAACCAGGTGAGGAGTACAAAGACAAGTGTGCCTTGCCTATAGTCAAGCATGGGGCGGGAGTGTCATGGTCTGGGGCTGCATGAGTGCTGCCGGCACTGGGGAGCTACAGTTCATTGAGGGAACCATGAATGCCAACATGTACTGTGACATACTGAAGCAGAGCATGATCCCCTCCCTTTGGAGACTGGGCCGCAGAGCAGTATTCCAGCATGATAACGACCCCAAACACACCTCCAAGACGACCACTGCCTTGCTAAAGAAGCTGAGGGTGAAGGTGATGGACTAAACCCTATTGAGCATCTGTGGGGCATCCTCAAGTGGAAGGTGGAGGAGCACAAGGTCTCTAACATCCATCAGCTCCATGATGTCGTCATGGAGGAGTGGAAGAGGACTCCAGTGGCAACCTGTGAAGCTCTGGTGAAATCCAAGCCCAAGAGGGTTAAGGCAGTGCTGGAAAATAATGGTGGCCACACAAAATATTGACACTTTGGGCCCAATTTAGGCATTTTCACTTAGGGGTGTACTTACTTTTGTTGCCAGCGGTTTAGACATTAATGGCTGTGTGTTGAGTTATTTTGAGGGGACAGCAAATTTACACTGTTATACAAGCTGTACACTCACTACTTTACATTGTAGCAAAGTGTCATTTCTTCAGTGTTGTCACATGAAAAGATATAATCACATATTTACAAAAATGTGAGGGGTGTACTCACTTTTGTGAGATACTGTATATATATATATATGTATATATACTTACACCCCTGGTGTAAGTCATAAAGTCATGAAGCAGTCAATCAGACAATGTTGGTGTAAAACGTTAGTGTCTTATGGAGTGAAAAACGATAAGACACTTCAAAAGATAGCAGAATAGCATAACTGAAGAGAAGACATCTAACAGACAGAGAAACATATTCGTCAGTGTTGTGAGGGAATATGCATAGAGAGCAGTTTATTCCATAACAGGACTACCAGTTAAAAACAAGTCTGATTCACAAACACTAGGGAACGCTAAGAAGACTCTAAGGAGTAACATCATGCAGCTGGACAAAGTTCCAATGGTTACTCTGTAGACAATCAAGGACTTGATTGGGATCACAGTGTAGAAGGTAAAAACTAGCTGGTTACTGGTTGCTGTCATCGCAGTAGTAGTGATAAAAAAGCAAACATGATAGCAGTAGTTTCGTAATTACTCGTCCCCAGACATTCTCTAATACCGATGATATTTTTTGGAAGCTTTTTGAATGAGCAGCATTAATCTGCATGTATTCTTTATATTTCCTCCACCTGCCTAAGAAAGCCAAATCAATCATCCCAGCTTACAAGGCACTGACTTGGTAATACTACACACCGATGCTGTAGGCTCTTCTGTTCAAGGCACTGAATTTAATTTGCCGGGATTACACTCCTGCTCATGCAGCGAGAAACAGGAGCAGAGGGAGGAGGCTGAGTGATATATGAAAGTGTCCAAAAAATCTGTCATCTTATGATACGGTGTATAAATCACTGTAGCAGTTATCATTTTGATAAAACAGGGCATGAAATCTTTCTTTCTGTCAGAAACAGTTTGTGAAAGATGTGGACTGATAACTGTTATATTTCAGGCCTGAGGTCTCAGACATGTGATAACACAAAGTAAAGATGGCGCTCACATCCTCAAATACTGAAGTCTATTGTTTTAGCTGTTATATGCTTTTCTCTGGTTCAAACGTGGTTACAGGAAGAGCTTACATTTCATCAATATTTCATATTTATTTTACAAATGACTCATTTGGTATGTGCTATTCAAGAAAACACATTACAGTACATAAAAATGAGCAGTATTAATTGTTGTAATTAACTGTTATCAATCAACTTTGATTCACCTATCTCTATATTATAATAATCAATGAAAAAAACAACGACAGGATGGTGGAGTTAATATTACCACTTTGAGGATGATTATTTTCCTTTAACAGTGCATCCTGAACTGTTTTTGTTCCTCTTATACTACAGCAATTTCCCAAAGATTACTGTTTATAACTGATTATTTATTAAAGAGTAACATATTGTTGGTCACTCAAAAGAAGTCATTAGTATATTAATAGAATTTCAAATGTATACAGTGATGAATGAGGTCTGTAATGAATGGATGAGCCGCCACTGACTGGATACTTATTTTTAAATGAATTTATCATGCCATACCCATGCACTATATTGTCTCCGGTGTGTTCTGTGCATGTACTCTGCAATGTATTCTGCATTACCTGTTTATGTCCATAGTGTTTGAGGACAGCAGAAAGCTTCATGGTGCTGCTCTGTTGCCTCTGTGTCATGATAGCAGGGTTCGGGTCTCTCCAGTCGATGGAGAGCCGGTGAAGCCACATGTGTGAGTCCTGCAGGTGAGCCTCTCTGATGCTGGGGTTAAAACAGTGAACCTCGCACCCTGCCTTAGCTAATGCTTTCTCCAACTGCTTATCCTCTCCTCCCAACCTGCAAAGAGAGAGGAAGAGAATAATGATGTCTGTTAATGTTTTGTTAATGGAAATATCAAAAATGTTTTTACATAGCCGATGTAAATGGAAGCACATGACTATTAATTTTCAAAATGTTTAAAGTTGTAATTTGCACTCTGGTGAGTGGTGCTGCGGAAAAGCGTTTGCATTGTCAGGATTCAAACTTTCAAATGGTTGACAATGCCACGGTCATCCGTGGATGGGACCCAAGAGAGCCAAATCTCTCTATGGGTGGGAGTGATGGCGTACTCTCTCTCCTCTCGGTCACAGCGACACTATCCAATCATGTGAGCATCTGTGATCTCATGCATGCAGAAGAGTGTAGATAACGCTTTCCTCTGAGTGTGTTACGCCACACTGTGCCGCAACATGAGCGACTCAAAAAATGTAGTCATTTGTAATGTTTACAGGAGATTATAGACCTGTGATAGTCATAGAATTTGCTTATGAAAACTGTCACGTGCAATATTGTAATGCAGTGGATATGGTTCCGGTTGTCAGGTCAAGCTTCTGTTTGCATTTTTTCCTCACAGGAATTTAGCTCCAAATGCAACGTTTGCCTCGCACTTCCAGGGATGCGGGTTTGATTCCCTCCTCTGCCCTGTGTGTGCGGAGCTTGCATGATCCTCCCATGCTTCCGGGGTTTCCTCTGGGTACTCTGGTTTCCTCCCCAGTCCAAAGACATACATTGTAGGCTGACTGGCATTTCTAAATTGTCCATAGTGTGTGATTGCGCCCTGCAATGGGTTGGCACCCTGTCCAGGGTGTACCCCGCCTTGTGCCCCGAGTCCCCTGGCATAGGCTCTCCGCGACCCTGTTTAGGATAAGCGGTACTGAAAATGGAAATGGAAACGCTTTAGTTATGAAGTCTGTCAATGGAGAGGTGTGAATTGTTTGTCCAGCAGGGGGCTCACACCCCTCCAATTTCCCGTCACCCTGCTCACCAGCAGCTAAGCACAGAGTCACGATACTCAACACACAGAAACCCAACGGTGACCTGACTAATCTTATAACAGGCTTGCAGTGATAAAATAATTCATTTCTTTATACCGATTGAAAATGTCTGATAAGTTGATTGAACGCCAGTTAACTTTGAGAAAGGGTTCAAGTTTACAGTGTATAAAAAGAGTGATTATTGTGATTTCTGTGGAGTTTACAGGCAGCAACAACTAATTAAAAAAAACATTGTTTTGACAGTTCCCCTAAAACCTTTCTCAGCTGCACTTTAGACTAACAAAGAAGACAGATTTGATCCAGCCTTTAAGATACGCCACCATAAGATAACTGCACAATTAGGCAACAGTGAAACAAACTTCAGTCTGAAAGTCAGGACACACAGCTGTGCTTTGGCAAAAACAGGATCTAACTCCATCCAATCTGCTCTACCTTCAGGTCAAGGAGCTTGGGAGTCGTTTGAAAGCAGAACAGAGCTGTAGGGTAACTGTGTTTGCCTGCGCAGATGTTATCTGGATGTGTACTTGCCCTGAGATGCTTTCAGTATGAATTAAACATTAGCCTCGGTGATAAAAATTAATTAAAAATACATTAATTTTCTTTTTGCTGTTTTATGAGCTGTCTCAATGTGGCTTACATGGAATGTCTTGTCTTCCATCTTTCCAACCCAATTTCATGCAAAATGGATGCGAAACGTAGCGAGTGCCAAATTTGTTGGATTTCTTGCAAATAAAGTCATAAAAAATGTATAATTGCTATCCCCACCACTTCTTCTAATGTTTACCTCATGTGGAAGCATTGATCACTTGGTTTCCGCAAATCAGCTCAATCAGCTGGGAGCGGATTCAAGCACAACGTTTAAAAAAGATTAAACACCTTAATTTACTAATTTTAATTTACAAATTAGTGCATGAGAAATGAGCAAAAACAGATCAGATACTTCCTTTTAATCCCTTTTAATATCCGTGAATAAAAGCATGTACTGCAGAACGAGCATCTTTTGAACCAAAAAAAAAAAAGGATCTTCTTGAAAAACATTAAGACATAATGTGAGATAATTTTGGGTTCCGTGGTTCATAGAGGCAGATTTAATGTGCTGTTTGTGTGTGTGCCGTGTCTTTCTAATGCTCTAGGTTGTCTCTTTCTTGCTTCTCTGGTTAATGTCTGAAATGATCATTTGCATTCAAAACACCCACAGATATTTAGGTCATTTCTTGTACTGAAGAGGGGGAGGGAAGAGGATGTGATCAAAACACACCCCTGGGGATCTCTGTAGCACATTTGCATAGTGTCTAGCAAGTTCAAATACACTATATGGCCAAAAGTTTTTGGACACCTGTCCATCACTCCCATATGTGCTTCTCCCCTAAATTGTTGTCACAAAGTTGGAAGCACAGTTGTATCGAATGCCTTTATATGCTGTAGTGTTACAATTTCCCTTTACTGGAACCAAAGAGCTTGAACCTGTTCCAGCATTACAATGCCCCTGTGCACAATGCAAGCTCCATGAACACATGGTCTGCCAAGGTTAGTGGAAAGACCTGAGTGTCCTGCACAGAGCCCTGACCTCAACCCCACTGTAAACCTTTGGGATGAACTGGGATGTAGATTGCATGTCAGGCCTCCTTACCAGACATCACTCACTAATGGTCTTTAAGATGATTTAGCACAAATCCCAAAAGCCGTGCTCCAAAATCTAGTGGAAATCTTTCTCAGAAGAGTGAAGGGTGTTATACATATCAGAAGAGGGGGACTAACTCTATAATAATACCCATGGCTTTGGAATGGGATGTTCCAAAGTTTGCCTCCTGCACATGTAAAAATATGCTTAGAACTTGTACAAAGAAAGAAGATTGACCAGATCCATGTGGAACTTGATATAAAACTAAACTGCTCCACTTTGGACCCTGACATTCCTTGGCTGATGCTTCAAAAAGCAGCACAATTTTTCCCATTAAGATAGCAGTCACACTGATGGTTGAGTAACCAGTATAATATTTGTAAATTGAGGCTATTTGAAAAGTAATGGCTATTTAAATGAAGATGTGTGTAGGCACGTTTACACTACTTTTAAAATTAGGCAGTTGTTGGTGGTTGGTGGAGTTTTTTTTCCCCTCACCAATAAACAGGATGAACGTTTTCCAACACATAATTATAACATGAGTGGCTCACAGCTCCAGGGTCCCTAAATTCAGTTCTGAGCTCAGGTTTCTGGAGTTCCTGCACATGTTCCTCACTGTGTCCGTATAGATTTTCTCCAGGTTCTCCAGTTTCCTCGCAATTCACAAAAACATGCCAGTAGGTGGATTGACTAAGATAAATTGTCCAGAATAATCTCCAGACCCTGAACAAGTTACTGAAAGTGTGTAAACTGCACCTTGCTGCATGTTTTATTATCAGTTACATTTAGAAACATTGCAATTTGTTGCCATTTTGTATATCAGTCCTTTTAGATGATTTAGATATATGTAGATAAATGTAAACATAGGTATGACCTTGAATGCTGGTTATGTTTAAACATGTGATTTCAATTCATATTCAGTTTTATAACCTACTTCATTAATACGCACATACTATAATTTCTAATAACCTTCATCTGAATGTTAAAAACCTTTGAAGATCATATCTATTATATAGTATATTTATACCATGGTACAAATGGAGACTCATCCAAACACAGATGTTACAGTAAAACTGCATAGTTTGCCTTGATTATAGCAAGAGCCAAATATTTGGGTTATTAGCATACAGCTGTGCACATATTTAGCCACAGAGAGAGCAAATTCAAGACAGTCTTTACACACACACACACACACACACACACACACACAGAAGAGGGCTGATACTTGTGCTATATAAAAGGTGCTGACTCAGTAGATAGGGGATTAGATTGGGCCCAGATGACACAGTAGCCTCATAGCTGGCAGCGATCCATGCACAACCTTCACCACAGAGACGACCTTGTGACAAAAGTGTGTGTGTGTGTGTGTGGGGGGGGGGGGGTGATGGTGGCCTTGTTTTTATATCTTATTGGGGACCAAATATAGGAATATCTGACAGCTTTTGACTTGTAGGAATAGCATTAATGACCTGCATGAAGTAAGAAGACAAGCTTCTTATCAAGATAACTTCTTGCTTAAAAAAGTGTGATGTTTTAATACAATATTGCTGATTTACGATTTGCATTTATTTATGACTAATGACCACATGTCCCTGCAATTATCACCTCAATGATGTGTTTGAATGTGTGTGAAAGAGAATGAGAAAGAGAATGAAACTCACCCAAGCGAATAGACTCGACAGTGTTTAGTGTCGATGCTTCGGGCCAAGTCAAATCTGTTATCCAAACATAGTGCCCATGATCCTTGAACTGGCAGGCTGTTTGCAGGATTTCTACAGGACACCTGGACATCACAACACATACACACACATATAAACACACACACACACACACACACACACACACACACAGAATGCACACAATTATACTCTTTCAACTGGTGCCATGTTTTTGTATTCAATTTTCCTATTGGTATGTTTGTAGGTGGTTGGAGGAAACCAGAGAACCCAGAGGAAACCCACATGTACATGGGGAGAACATGTAAAACTCCACCGAGACAGTAATCCAAGCTCTGTCTACATGCCATTCAAGAAAAATGATGATATTTGAACAATATGCAGTTTGCAGCTTCACCACTGTGTAATATGGGTGCAGGAGAATGAGGCCAATGAAGTGTGTTCAGTTGGCATTTGAGAAAAGTTTGAGGCTAGGAAAGTACAGCGCAGAAATGTAGCAGGGCATCTGAGAACGTATACATACACGGATTAAGGGGTAACTCATAAATATATGAGACTAGTAAACAGGAATCACTGACCATACAAGTGTAACAGACTGAGAGTAAACAAAGACAAAATCTCTAAAAGTTCTCTGAAAATAAGGTTGATAGAAACAATCATTGGGTGGCACGGTGAGATCCTAAAACAGCTGTACAATTCGACTCCATCATAGACATCCTGCACTGGAAGGTTTGCTTGCAGTTAAAGCAGTTTACTTCAGTCACCTTTCCTTTTTTTACTCATAGTGCTTAAAATGTAATCTCATCTTGTCTTCCTCCTGCTTCTCTGCCTAACCCCCATCTTTAACAGCTTCCTTAGCTCACCTTCATATCACACATTCAGAAATTCACCTCAGGTGATGATAACACCATTCTTCCAAATGATATTCAGAGTATTGGAGAGCGCTGTCTAACATGTTGCTCCATAGTCTCTTTTGCATTTATGTAGTGACAGTGAAGACCACAGCATTTCCATCCAACCATTTTCTGTACTGCTTATCAAGATTGTGCGACAGATTGTGGGGGAGCCTAGAACTTATCCCAGGGGACTTGGGCATAAGGTGGGGGACACCCTCGAAAGGGTGTCAACCCATCACAGGACACAATTGCGCACACACACACACCATGGACAATTTGGAAATGCTAATCAGCCTACAACACATGTCTTTGGACTGTGGGAGGAAACCAGAGTACCTGAAGGAAACCCTCACACAGGGTGGAGGCAGGATTCGAACCCCCAATGCTGTAGGTGCAAGGCAAACATGCTAACCAGTGAGCCACCGCATACGATTTACATAATTTTCATCCTCATCAAACCATTCAGTGAGTCCTCATGCCTTGTGGACAGGGGCGGAGTCATTCAGAAAAAGACCACTCCCATTTGGATAGGAATGATTCATCATAGACTAAAGGTGATCAGTCTGAATAACTTTGTCTGGATCATTCTATTTTCGGTGATTCTTCCTTTGAAGGGGACAAGTGGGACACTTGTTTTTCCTTGAATGTGTCACCCATCTGTGTATTCAGCATAAAGCTAGTTCTGTCAGCAAATTTCTTTTCCATATGTCTACAGCCAACAGTTAGTTTCAGTTCAGTAATTTGATTGGTTGAGTGGCGTTCCAAGAGTGCCTGTATTTGCTATAAGTGCACTGGGATATTTCACTGCTGTGTATCACGGCTTCTTCCTTCTTGTTTATTTTGCAGGTAGTAGATGTACAGGATGTACAGTCATGTATTTTGTGAGAAAACCTATTATTGAGTCCATCACGTAGACTGTGAATTTTCCCCATTATCAGATTGTTTAAGTGCATGTAAACATGTTAATCAAATTATTTCCATGATCCATTTGTTTTGCTTTTTTTTTTTTTTTTGAGTCATCAGATGATTTTTTCATATGACAGATATATGATGCTGCTGTGGAGGAATGAGAGGGTTTGAGCTGATACTGGATTCTGAGTCCAAGAACGAGATAAGAGTGTTCATTCATCACCTGCAGCTGCAGTGCACAACTTTCTATGCCAAGTTTGTTCAGTGAGCGCGTGCCGTTAGAGAGAGAGAGAGGGAGAGAGGGGGAGAGGGAGGAGATAGTTGGCAATTTATAGGCCTGTCATGACTCTTTATAGGCCTGTCATGACATTGTGGTAGGTATTCATTTCAATTCCTTATCACGTGTGTGTGTATGTGTTTGTGTGTGTGAGCGTGTGAGCATGTGGACATGTTTTTATATCATGGTAAGTACCTATTTGCCCCCCAAGGATATGGATAGCTGACAGTTTTGACCTTATGGGGGGATTTGAAATGATCTCCACAAACCTGCAGCACAAAAAAAAAACTCTAAAAGATTCAAAAGGTTTCCATTGAATTGCCTATAGCTTAGTGGGGACCAAATCTAGGAATATCTGACTTTGTGGGGACATTTGCCTAGTCGACATGGGGAAAACAAAGCCAAAAGATTTCTTTTTTACATTATGGTAAATGGTCTGCACTTATATAATGCCTTTTAACCTTAGTGGTTCCACACTTTACACTGTTTCTCATTCACCCATTACCACTCACAGGTTTGTGCATGCAAGCTGCTAGCCTGCCATCAGGAGCAATTGGGGTACAGTGTCTTGCCCAAGGATGCTTCAGCAGGTGTAAACTTTTGAACAGGATGATCTCTGTAAATTGTTATAATTTTGTTTAAAGACCTTTTTTTTTATTATTTAGTACTGTCCTTCAGAAGCTACATAAGATATTTACATGTTTCCCAGAAGACATTATAATTGTCTGTATATTCACTGTTCAATCCCATTACGTAAAATTATATTGGATTAAAGTTCTAGGACTTTAGAAATGTATAAACTAGAGGTTCAAAGGCAGGGTCATGGCCAGGAGGGCCTATTGTAAGGATGACATCCTTACAATAGGCCCTATGCTTTTCCACCTTATTCTGAGCTCAGATCACATATCAGAGAGGTGTATTACTCTTGCAATAATCTCTCCCTTTTGTTCATTTAGTTTTAATGACAGTATTAAGAATTGTCACATCGCCTTCAGTCCCCAATGCACTGCCTCTTGTGATTACTAAAACCTGCTGCTTGTTTCAAAGCTCATTTTCAGGACTGTTGGTTTACCCACCTCTCAGTGTCTCTGGTGCTTATTACTATTGCCATTGTGTTGCACATTCACTTCTTCTCTGTCTTCATTAGTCTAGGTAGCTTGCTTAACCTTTGGCATCTCATGCTACCTAGCCTTTAGCTCAAACTAATATTAGACTTCATTTAAAAAGTCTGAACTTAGTCTGAACATCATTTTTGTGATGTTGGTGCGTTCAAGCTACAAAATGGGGCAAAACATGAATGCCTCCATGTTTTGTTTTTTTAGCATCAAGCTAGCTGATTACATTACATACAGTACATACATAGATGACGTTCGTGATCGTGGGTTTATGATGTATTTTCTTTCTGAAAACAGCAAACTGGTTAATGCTATAGGTCTAACCTATAAATAATGTGCTATGGTGGCTGATCTAAATGTTAAATGTTACTATAAGCTTATTTAAAGTACTGAAGTAATATTTTAGTTTGTGTGAGCATCCATGTTGACATGACCAAGTTAAGGATTCCTCCCTGAATTTCCGACTATGGCATTGTCTTTGGTTTCTCCTAGACAGAAGTCAGACTTTTTGCTGAACACAGCATTATTGTTGTTCCTAACCTGTAGCTGTGTTATTTGTCTTGTTGTTTGCCTAGCTGTTAGCTTGACTGGACTATTTTCTGTTTCACTCTCTCTTGCCTTCTATATTTCACTTGTATACATTACCGCTTTAAAAAAAAGAGCAGTGGCTCTATAAATAAAAGCATTTCTATTGTTTGTACAGAAATATGGCAGAAAATATTAAAATTTTTCCACAGTCTGAAGTTGTCTCAGACCATTATCTTATCTCGTTCATAATATATATTGATCATAATATTTCCACCTCGCCTTGCTACTGCGTAAAACGTACTTTCACATCAGCTACTGCACCCAGCTTCCTAAATAACCTTGCAGAAACATCAATTCGATTTGGATCAGCATCAGATCCGATAGAACTCGATCAGGCGACTGAAAGCTTAGAGTCAACACTTTGCTACACTCTAGATAGAGTGGCTCCACTCAAAAGAAAAATAATTAGAGAGAAAAAATTGGTATAACAATCAAACGCGTACCTTAAAACAGACCACTCAACAATGAAAACATAAATGGCGTCAAACCAAACTGGTGTTATTCCAAACAGCATGGAAGGAGAGCCTCCTGAAATATAGAAAATCTCTTAGCGATGCTAGAAAAATCTCTCTCTCCACCTCAATAGGAGATAACAAAAACAATTCTAGATTCCTATTCAACACAGTGGCAAAATTAACTAGGAATAAAACCACTACAGAGAGAAACACTCAATCATTACATAGCAGTGAAGATTTCATGAAATTTTTCATTGGTGAGGTTGAAAATATTAGATGTGAAATTCAGGCTATTAAATTAAAACCAGACAGTACTGTAACAAACCCATTATATGATAATGTAGCAATATCACATCAATGTTTAGAGTGTTTTGCTCCTCTTAGAGAGACCGAACTATCTTCATTGATCTCTTCAGCTAATTCGTCAACTTGCATACTAGATCCTGTGCCTACATGTTTCTTTAAACAGATTTTTCCAGGAGTAATTGAACCACTTTTAAATATAATCAATTCTTCCCTTAGCACTGGCTATGTACATAAATCACTTAAATTAGCAGTTATTAAACCCCTGATTAAAAAACTCGACCTTGACCCCTCTCAAATGTCCAGCTATAGACCTATATCAAATCTCCCCTTCATCTCCAAGATCTTAGAAAAGGTTGTAGCAAAGCAGTTATGCTCGTACTTACATAGGAATAACATTCATGAAATGTATCAGTCAGGATTTAGACCTCGTCATAGCACAGAGACGGCATTAGTTAAAGTAGTAAATGACCTACTACTGGACTCTGATCAGGGTTGTGTCTCGCTGCTTATGTTACTCGACCTTAGTGCAGCTTTTGATACTATAGATCATACTATTCTCCTTGATAGATTAGAAAATGTTGTTGGCATTAAGGGAACGGTCCTCTCCTGGCTCAGGTCTTATCTGACCGATCGTTATCAATTCGTAGATGTAAATGGAGACTTCTCCACGCATACCGAGGTTACCTTTGGAGTTCCGCAGGGTTCTGTTTTAGGCCCACTGCTCTTTACTTTATATATGCTACCTCTGGGTCAAATTATTCGTAAACATGGAATTAGCTTCCACTTTTAAGCTGATGATACACAGTTGTATGTTTCAGCGAAGCCAGAGGACAGACAGCAGCTTAGTAAAGTTGAGGATTGTGTAAAGGACATTAGACATTGGATGCTAACTAACTTCCTTTTACTTAATTCTGATAAAACAGAAATACTTGTATTAGGACCACGTGTAGCTAGAAATAAGCTTTCTGATCACATGGTTACTCTGGATGGACTTTCTGTTTCATCATGTACAGTAGTAAAAGACCTTGGTGTGATTATTGACTCCAGTCTTTCATTTGATGCTCATGTAGATAATATTACTAGGATAGCCTTCTTTCATCTCAGAAATATTTCTAAGATAAGAAATATATTGTCACTACATGATGCGGAAATACTAGTTCATGCATTCGTCACCTCTAGATTAGATTACTGTAATGCCTTACTGTCTGGATGTTCCAGTAGGAACATAAACAAACTCCAGTTAGTCCAGAATGCAGCTGCTAGAGTCCTAACTAGAACCAGAAGATACGACCATATCACCCCAATCTTATCAACACTGCATTGGCTCCCAGTGAAATCTCGCTTTGATTATAAAATACTTTTATTAACTTATAAAGCACTAAATGGTCTCGCACCACAGTATATAAGCGACCTTTTGGTTTTCTATGATCCGCCACGCCTACTTAGATCAAAAGATGCAGGCTATTTGACGGTACCTCGAATAGTGAAGGCTACAGCAGGGGGAAGAGTTTTTGCTTGTAGAGCCCCACAGTTATGGAATTCAATTCAATTTTATTTGTATAGCGCTTTTTACAATAGACATTGTCTCAAAGCAGCTTTACAGAAATATTAACATGGTATACAGATATTAAAGGTGCGAATTTATCCCAACTGAGCAAGCCACTGAGTGGCGACGGTGGCAAGGAAAAACTCCCTAAGATGTTTTAAGAGGAAGAAACCTTGAGAGGAACCCGACTCAGAAGGGAACCCATCCTCATCTGGGTAACAACAGATAGTGTGAAAAAGTTCATTATGGATTTATATGAAGTCTGTATGGCCTTAGGAGCAGCCGTAGTCCCAGCAGTCTGGAATTAAAGAAGATTTGAGCTCCATCCAGAGGCAGAAAGGATCTGGATCTCTAGTATCTCCATAAATTCATGTGGGGCTCGGCGAAAGGAGAGAGGGAGAAAAAAGATTATTATGACTGCGAAGTAGTAGAACAGAATCTAGTCAGGGTAGGCTTGAGTAAACAAATACGTTTTAAGCCTAGACTTAAACACTGAGACTGTGTCTGAGTCCCGAACACTAATAGGAAGACTGTTCCATAACTGTGGGGCTCTATAAGAGAAAGCTCTTCCCCCTGCTGTAGCCTTCACTATTCGAGGTACCGTCAAATAGCCTGCATCTTTTGATCTAAGTAGGCGTGGTGGATCATATAAAACCAAAAGGTCGCTTAGATATTGTGGCGCGAGACCATTTAGTGCTTTATAGGTTAATAAAAGTATTTTATAGTTAATGCGAGATTTTACTGGGAGCCAATGCAGTATTGATAATATCGGTGTGATATGGTCGTACCTTCTAGTTCTAGTTAGGACTCTAGCAGCTGCATTCTGGACTAACTGGAGCTTATTTATATTCCTACTGGAACATCCAGACAGTAAGGCATTACAGTAATCTAATCTAGAGGTGACGAATGCATGAACTAGTATTTCCGCATCATGTAGTGACAATATGTTTCTTATTTTAGAAATATTTCTGAGATGAAAGAAGGCTATCCTAGTAATATTATCTACATGAGCATCAAATGATAGGCTGGAGTCAATAATCACTCCAAGGTCTTTAACTGCTGCACATGATGAAACAGAAAGACCATCCAGAGTAACCATGTGATCAGAAAGATTACTTCTAGCTACACGTGGTCCTAATAAAAGTATTTCTGTTTTATCAGAATTAAGTAGAAGGAAGTTAGTTAACATCCAATGTCTAATGTCCTTTACACAATCCTCAGCTTTACTAAGCTTCTGTCTGTCCTCTGGCTTCGCTGAAACATACAACTGTGTATCATCAGCATAACAGTGGAAGCTAATTCCATGTTTATGAATAATTTGACCTAGGGGTAGCATATATAAAGTAAAGAGCAGTGGGCCTAAAACAGAACCCTGTGGAACTCCAAAAGTAACCTCAGTACGCATGGAGAATTCACCATTTACATCTACGAACTGATAACGATCGGTCAGATAAGACCTGAGCCAGGAGAGGACTGTTCCCTTAATACCAACAACATTTTCTAATCTATCAAGGAGAATAGTGTGATCTATAGTATCAAAAGCTGCACTAAGGTCGAGTAACACAAGCAGAGAGACACAACCCTGATTGTAGGTCAGTAGAAGGTCATTTACTACTTTAACTAATGCTGTCTCTGCGCTATGATGAGGTCTAAACCCTGACTGATACATTTCATGAATGTTATTCCTATCTAAGTACGAGCATAACTGCTTTGCTACAACCTTTTCTAAAATCTTAGAGATGAAGGGGAGATTTGATATTGGTCTATAGCTGGACAATTGAGACGGGTCAAGATCAGGTTTTTTAATCAAGGGTTTAATAACTGCTAATTTAAGTGATTTAGGTACATAGCCAGTGCTTAGGGAAGAATTGATTATATTTAGAAGTGGTTCAATTACTCCTGGACAAATCTGTTTAAACAAACATGTAGGTACGGGATCTAGTATGCAAGTTGATGAATTGGCTGAAGAGATTAATGTAGCTAGTTCGGTCTCTCTAAGCGAAGCAAAATACTCTAAACATTGATCTGATATTGCTACATTGTCATGTAATGGGTTTGTTACAGTACTGTCCGGTTTTAATTTAATGGCCTGTATTTCACGTCTAATATTTTCAACCTTATCGATGAAAAATTTCATGAAATCTTCACTGCTATGTAATGATTGAGTGTTTCTCTCTGTAGTGGTTTTATTCCTAGTTAATTTTGCTACTGTGTTGAAAAGGAATCTAGAATTGTTTTTGTTGTCTCCTATTAAGGTGGAGAAATAGATTTTTCTAGCATCGCCAAGAGATTTCCTATATTTCAGTAGGCTCTCCTTCCATGCTGTTTGAAATATCACCAGTTTGGTTTGACGCCATTTACGTTCTAACAGTGGAACAGTCTTCCTATTAGTGTTCGGGACTCAGACACAGTCTCAGTGTTTAAGTCTAGGCTTAAAACGTATTTGTTTACTCAAGCCTACCCTGACTAGACTTTCTATTATGCTCATTCCCAGTCCTAATAATCTTTTCTCTCCCTCTCTCCTTCTGCCGAGCCACACATGATTTTATGGAGATATTAGAGATCCTGATCCTTTTCTGATCTCCGGACCTGCCTGATCCGTTTCGGATGTCCTGCCTCTGGATGGAGCTCTAATCTACTCCAATTCCAGACTGCTGGGACTACGGCTGCTTCTAAGGCCATACAGAATTCATATAAGTCAATAATGAACTTTTTCACATTATCTGTTGTTAGCCAGATGAGGATGGGTTCCCTTCTGAGTCTAGTTCCTCTCAAGGTTTCTTCCTCTTAAAACATCTTAGGGAGTTTTTCCTTGCCACCGTCGCCACTCAGTGGCTTGCTCAGTTGGGATAAACTCGCACCTTTAATATCTATATACCGTGTTGATATTTCTGTAAAGCTGCTTTGAGACAATGTCTATTGTAAAAGGCGCTATACAAATAAAATTGAATTGAATTGAATTGAATTGAATATGGCTTCATTTTGGACCTCAGTATGCTGGTGAAAAACTAATAGCGCATCTCCAATTTGTATAACATTAACAAACTTGCTATTTATTCAGTGAGCAGGGTTGCCAGGTTCTGTGTCAAATGTCCATGTATTGCAGATAGATACTGCAAATCATAAATGTGCACCACTGCTAACTTGTCTACAGTGAAAACATTGAGAAAAAGAAGAAAGATGCATCTACCTTTTTCTATTTCCAAGCAAGTGTTTTTATGTGTTTTTGAGTAGTAATTGGGGAGGGATTTTAAGTAAGGACCTGTATTTGCATTTGTTATGGACATTATACGTTCAATCTGAATACTGTATTGGCATTCAGTTATATCCTTATTGTATAGGCTGCATGAATAGCTTGTATTCTGCACATGTTTGAGCTCTGTTCAAATGCAGTTTCTGTTCAAAGCAAAGTTTTCAGTCAAGGCCCGTTGAGAGCCTTCTGCATCACTTCCATTTCTCTGGTCAATGACACCTTTGCCACCTCAGTTAAATCCTTGAGTTGCCACTGTACAAAGACAACTATTCCACTGCTCAAAAGATAGGAAAGAAACCCAGTTCAAAATAGAATGTGTTTATGCCAGGATTTGTGTCCTTTATTCATATATACCATGTAATTAAAGCAAGTGTGTGGGTTTACCTGTGGTGTCGTGATGTACTTGATAAATCTGAATGCCTCATCTTCCAGGCTGTGGCTCTCACTGGCCCATGGCTTCAGCTTTATCTTCCACCTGAGAGACTACAGAGAGAGAGAGAGAGAGAGAGAGAGAGAGAGAGAGAGAGAGAGAGAGAGCGCACTTAAAAGGTCTCTCAAAAAAAAAAATCAGCACTGAAAGGCTAAGAACATATGAAGTCTGGCAAGATTAGAAGAGAGCAAGTGAAATAAAATGTTTAATGCTCATTTCTCAGGATTGTTTGACAGAAATAGATAGAATAGATCTAAAAAAAAATCTAAAAAATGAAACGCTTTTGTGATCCAAACCAGACATAGCTGACTGAAGAATTTCACTTAATATTCATCTGTCTGGCATTTCATTTATATCCCATTTATATTCCTGGGAACTTGGAAATGAGGTAATTCTAGTAAGTGTGTTTGCAATTTGTATCATAAGTTTCTGATTGAACACACACACCAACTGTGACCCCCTCCTGACATAATCAATTATCTAACAGCACTCCTGACACACACTTTCTCTCGCTCTATCTTTCTCTCAGTTTGAAATGATAGCAGTAATAATCTGTGATAAAATTGTGTCCTGTGATGATAACATTTTTGTGCGCTGAATGTGGTTTAGGCAAGTGTATGTACATATACTCAGCAATAAAGAAACGTCCTCTCACTTTCAACTGCTTTTTATTTCCATCAAATTTCTTAACGTGTAAATATTTGTATTAACATAAAAACATTCAACACCTGAGACATAAACTGAACAAGTTTCACAGACATTTGATAAACAGAAATGGAATAATGAGTCCCTGAACAAAGGGGGAGGGGGGGGGAGTCAATATTAAAAGTAACAGTCAGTATCTGGTGGCCTCCAGCTGCTTTAAGTACTACAGTGCATCTCATCCACTCTGTTACTCCACTCTTTCACCAAGGCATTTGCAAGTTTTCGATCACGTATGGGGGGACACACGTGTAAGGACGATCAGCTGTCCTTCCTGTCTCCCTGTAGCACTGTCTTAGGCGTCTTACATTACAGACATTGCAGTTTATTGCTCTGGCCACATCTGCAGTCCTCATGCCGCCCTGCAGCAGGCCTATGGCATGTTCACGCAGGTGAGCAGGAACCCTAGACATCTTTGTTCTGGTGTTTTTCAGAGTCAGTAGAAAGGTCTCTATAGTGTCCTGAGTTATTGTAACTGTAATCTTAATTGCCTACCGCCTGTAAACTGTTTGTGTCTTAAGGACTGTTCCACAGGTGCATGTGCAATAATCGTTTATGATTCATCGAACAAGCATGAAAAACTTTGTTTAAACTCTTTCCAATATCTTTAAAATACAGTCTCCTGAAAAAGGGACATTTCTTTTTTTGCTGAGTGTATATATATAGACATCTGTGACAGAGAGAGAGGCATCTATGTAACCTGAGAAAGGTTTTGTGCAGCACAGCTAATTCAAAAACCTATGAAACACTGTCTTGTGTAAAAGTCAGACTGGATTCACATCCTACATCACATTTACATCCTACACCCCTTAACTGATTGGCAGTTTAACCAGAACAAAGACATTTGTTTCACAGGCTTTTAAAAAGCATATGATTCATTAGGAACATGGAGTGAGACTGGATTGTTGCTCATGCAAGTGCCTAAAAGCATTCTTCAGCGACTGAATACATTTTAAAGAACAGTGACCTGCACATCCACCAATGCAGAGTCCTGCACTGCCAAGAGTTGAGCACAGCTCATTGATCTGGTCCTG
Organism: Ictalurus furcatus; assembly: GCF_023375685.1. Taxonomy (NCBI): domain Eukaryota; kingdom Metazoa; phylum Chordata; class Actinopteri; order Siluriformes; family Ictaluridae; genus Ictalurus; species Ictalurus furcatus. The sequence continues at coordinate 7,642,818 of NC_071256.1, forward strand.
AAGCTCAGCACACTAACACACACCAACACTATAATGCATCAGAACCAGCCTAACCTCAGAACAATCAACGTAAACCAAATTTTGACCCCAAAACAACCTACATGAAATACTGGAGTAGGCAAATCTAAGCACAGAGTAAAATGTTATTTAGATAGAGAAGAATAAGTGTCATTTCAGTGCTTTGGCTATACTGTAACTGCTGTAGTGGTCATGCCAATTAAGGCCACTGAATTGAATTAACATGAACTCATTGGGATAAACAAAAGCCGGACAATCGCAGTGAAGGAATTTAATGATAAATACAGAAAGGAAAAGAACAGAGAGCCTCAGATAAAAGTTGAAGTTATTTCCTGTTCAGGGGCCAAAAATGTCAAACAGGTTTTTACAGTATATCAATGTCATTTCTAATGTG